>NW_017202818.1:0-6243 GCF_001704415.2 Capra hircus
CTCGAGGCTTCCACGAGGCTTTCCCACAGGGTTGTCCCACGTGCCACCGTGGTGTGAGTCGATCCTCGGCTTGAAAGTCGAGGCAGTGCAGGGAAAACAGGTTTCCCTGGAAAGGACTGAGACATCTGGGGGACTCTGGGAATGGTGGCACGACCTGGAGTTCCTCTCGCCTTTCCTGTGGAGAGCGCCTCCTCTTGATATGCGACGGGAACGCGGGAATTCTTTCCCGACCTCGCAGGGAAAGGATCCCTCCTCTCGAGCTAGGAGGCGGAAACGGGGCTCCTCTGGATGTGGGCGGGACTCTCGTGCTTCCTCTCGAGTGGAGCCGGGTATGTCGGGGAACTATTTGAGTTGCAGCAAGGGTGTGAAGGACCCTTTGGAAGTTCCAGATGTTAGATGTGATTAGCCTCGAGACGCCTCAGCAAATGCGCCTCATCTCGCCTGCAGGGGAGAACCTCCTGGATTTTCTCGAGTTGCGGCAGGTGCTCTCGACTTACAAAGGGGACCTCAGAGTCCCGCTCTGGTGGCCTCAGGAAAGGCCAGCCCATGCGAGTTGCTCGGGCCTCTCGGGATTCCACTCCCGTCGATGCTGGTCCTAAGACCTTGTGTGGAGTCAGTGCCCGAACCTGAGGATTCCTCTCCATTGCCGACATGGATCTTGGGGGTACTTCTGGAGTCTTCCCAGGGAAGTCAGTCCTCTCTCGTGTGGGGGCATGCACCGGCGCTTTCCTCCCGAGCTGTAGCAGCAGTGTCACGCTTCCATTCGCGTGGATCAAGAGCTTTCCCTCGAGGCTTTCCCACGAGGCTTTCCACAGGCTTTCCCACAGGGCTGTCCACGTGCCACCGTGGTGTGAGTCGATCCTCGGCTTGGAAGTCGAGGCAGTGCAGGGAAAACAGGTTTCCCTGGAATGGACTGAGACATCTGGTGGACTCTGGGAATGTGGCACGACTCTGGGTACCTCTCGCACTTCCTGTGGGAGCGCCTCCTCTTGAGATGCGACGGAAACGCCCGGGATTCTTTCCCGAACACGCAGGGAAAGGATACCTCCTCTCGAGCTAGGTGGCGGTAACGGGGTTCCTCTGGATATTGGCGGGACTCTCCTGCTTCCTCTCGAGTGGAGACGGGTATGTCAGGGAACTTCTTGAGTTGCAGCAAGGGTGTGAAGGACCCTTTGGAAGTTCCATAGGTTAGGTGTGATTAGCCTCGATACGCCTCTGGGAAATGGGCCTCATCTCGCCTGGAGGGGAGTACCTCCTGAATTTTCTCGAGTTGTGGCAGGCGCTCTCGACTTACGACGGGGACCTCAGGGACCCGCTCTGGTGGCCTCAGGAAAGGCCAGTCCACATGCGAGTTGCTTTGGGGCCTCTCGGGATTCCTCTCTCGTCGATGCCAGGGCCTAAGATCTTGTATGGAGTCGGTGCCGGAACCTGAGCATTCCTCTCCAGTGCAGACATGGATCCTGGGGTACTTCTGCAGTCTCCCAGGGGAGTCAGTCCTCGTCTCTAGCGGGGGCATGTACGTGCGCTTTCCTCCTGAGCTGAAGCAGCAGTGTCACGCTTCCCTATGCTTGGATCAAGGGATCTGTGCCTTTCCCTCGAGGCTTTCCCACGAGGCTTTCCCACGAGGCTTTCCCACGAGGCTTTCCCATGAGGCTTTCCCACAGGGCTGTCCCACGTGCCACCGTGGTGTGAGTCGATCCTCGGCTTGAAAGTCGAGGCAGTGCAGGGAAAACTGGTTTCCCTGGAATGGACTGAGACATCCAGGGGACTCTGGGAATGGTGGCACGACCCTGGAGTTCCTCTCACCTTTCCTGTGGAGCGCGACTCCTCTTGAGATGTGACGGGAACACCGGGAATTCTATCCCGACCACGCAGGGAAAGGATCCCTCCTCTCGAGCTAGAAGGCGGAAACGGGGCTCCTCTGGATGTAGGCGGGACTCTCGTGCTTCCTCTCGAGTGGAGACGGGAATGTCGGGGAACTTCTTGAGTTGCAGTAAGGGTTGTGAAGGACCCTTTGGAAGTTCCACAGGTAAGGTGTGATTAGCCTCGAGATACCTCAGCGGAAATGGACTCAGCTCACCTGGAGGGGAGAACCTCCTGGTTTTTCTCGAGTTGCGGCAGGTGCTCTCGACTTACGACGGGGACCTCAGGGACCCGCTGTGGTGGCCTCAGGAAAGGCCAGTACCCATGCGAGTTGCTCTGGGGCCTCTCGGGATTCCTCTCACGTCGATGCACGGGCCTAAGACCTTGTGTGGAGTCGGTGCCGGAACCTGAGGATTCCTCTCCAGTGCAGACATGGATCCTGGGTACTTCTGGAGTCTCCCTAGGGGAGTCAGTCCTCGTCTCGAGCGGGGGCATGCACGTGCGCTTTCCTCCCGAGCTGTAGCAGCAGTGTCACGCTTCCCTTCGCGTGGATCAAGAGATCTGTGGCTTTCCCTTGAGGCTTTCCCACGAGGCTTTCCCACGAGGCTTTCTCACAAGGCTGTACCACGATGCCACCGTGGTGTGAGTCGATCCTCGGCTTGAAAGTCGAGGCAGTGCAGGGAAAACAGGTTTCCCTGGAATGGACTGAGACACCTGGGGGACTCTGGGAATGGTGGCACGACCCTGGTGTTCCTCTCGCCTTTCCTGTGGAGAGCGTCTCCTCTTGTGATGCGACGGGAACGCCGGGAATTCTTCCCCGAACACGCAGAGAAAGGATCCCTCCTCTCGAGCTAGGAGGCAGAAACGGGTCTCTTCTGGATGTGGGCGGGACTCTCGTGCTTCCTCTCGAGTGGAGACGGGTAAGTCGGGGAACTTCTTGAGTTGCAGCAAGATTGTGAAGGACCCTTTGGAATTTCCAGAGGTTAAGTGTGATTAGCCTCGAGACGCCTCAGCGGAAATGGGCCTCATCTCGCCTGGAGGGACGAACCTCCTGGATTTTCTCGAGTTGCGGCAGGTGCTCTCGACTTCAGACGGGGACCTCAGGGACCCGCTCTCGAGGCCTCAGGAAAGGCCAGTCCCTATGCCAGTTGCTCGCGAGCCTCTCGGGATTCCTCTCCCGTCGATGCTGGTGCCTAAGACCTTGTGGGGAGTCGGTGCCCGCACCTGAGGATTCCTCTCCAGTGCTGACACGGATCTTGGGGTACTTCTGGAGTCTCCCCTGGGGAGTCAGTCCTCGTCTCGAGTGGGGGCAGGGACGTGCGATTTCCTCCCGAGCTGTAGCAGCAGTGTCATGCTTCCCTTCGCGTGGATCAAGGGATACTGTGGCTTTGCCTCAAGGCTTTCCACTAGGCTTTCCCACGAGGCTTTCCCACAGGGCTGTCCCACGTGCCACCGTGGTGTGAGTTGATCCTCGGCTTGAAAGTCGAGGCAGTGCAGGGAAAACAGGTTTCCCTGGAATGGACAGACATCTCGGGTGACTCTGGGAATGGTGGCCCGACCCTAGAGTTCCTCTCGCCTTTCCTATGGAGAGAGCCTCCTCTTGAGATGCGACGGGAACGCCGGGAATTCTTTCCCGACCACGCAGGGAAAGGTTCCCTCCTCTCGAGCTATGAGGCGGAAACGGGGCTCCTCTGGATGTGGGCAGAACTCTCGTGCTTCCTCTCGAGTCGAGACGGGTATGTTTGGGAACTTCTTGAGTTGCAGCAAGGGTGTGAAGGACCTTTGGAATTTCCAGAGGTTAGGTGTGACTAGCCTCAAGATGCCTCAGCGGAAATGGGCCTCATATAGCCTGGAGGGGAGAACCTCCTGGATTTTTCTCGAGTTGCGGCAGGTGCTCTCGATTTACGACGGGGACCCCTGGGACCCGCTCTGGTGGCCTCAGGAAAGGCCAGTCCCAATGCGAGTTGCTGGGGGCCTCTCGGATTCCTCTCCCGTCGATGCTGGGGCCTAAGACCTTGTGTGGACTCAGTGACGCAACCTGAGGATTCCTCTCCATTGCTGACATGGATCTTGGGGTACTTCTGGAGTCTCCCCAGGGGAGTCAGTACGCGTCTCGAGTGGGGGGCATGCACGTGCGCTTTCCTCCCGAGCTGTAGCAGCAGTGTCTCCCTTCCCCTCGCGAGGATCAAGAGATCAGGGGATTTCCCTCGAGGCTTTCCCACGAGGCTTTCCCACGAGGCTTTCTCACAAGGCTCTCCCACGTGCCACCGTGGTGTGAGTCCATCCTCGGCTTGAAAGTCGAGGCAGTGCAGGAAAACTGTTTTCCCTGGAATGGACGGAGACATCTGGTTGCCTCTGGGAATGGTGGCACGACGCTGGAGTTCCTCTCGCCTTTCCTGTGGAGAGCGCCTCCTCTTGAGATTCTACGGGAACGCCGGGAATTCTTTCCGGACGACGCAGGGAAAGGATCCCTCCTCTCAAGCTAGGAGGCGGAAACGGGGCTCCTCTGGATGTGGCGGGACTCTCGTGCTTCCTCTCGAGCGGAGACGGGTATGTCGGGGAACTTCTTGAGTTGCAGCAAGGGTGTGAAGGACTTTTGGAAGTTCCAGAGGTTAGGTGTGAGTAGCCTCGAGACGCCTCAGCGGAAATGGCCCTCATCTCGCCTGGAGGGAGAACCTCCTGGATTTTCTCGAGTTGCGGCAGGTTGCTCTCCACTTACGACGGGGACCTCAGGGACCCGCTCTGGTGGCCTCAGGAAAGACCAGTCCCCATGCGAGTTGCTCGGGGGCCTCTCTCGGATTCCTCTCCTGTCGATGCTGGGGCCTAAGACCTTGTGTGGAGTCAGTGCTGGAACCTGAGCATTCCTCTCCAGTGCTGTCATGGATCTTGGGTACTTCTGGAGTCTCCCAGGGGAGTCAGTCCTCCTCTCGAGTGGGGGCATGCACGTGCGCTTTCCTCCTTAGCTGAAGCAGCAGTGTCACGCTTCCCTATGCTTGGATCAAGGGATCTGTGCCTTTTCCTCGAGGCTTTCCACGAGGCTTTCCCACGAGGCTTTCCCACAGGCTTTCCCACAGGGCTGTCCCACGTGCCACCGTGTGTGAGTCGATTCTCGGGTTTGAAAGTCGAGGCAGTGAAGGGAAAACAGGTTTCCCTGGAATGGACTGAGAGATCCAGGGGACTCTGGGAATGGTGGCACGACCCTGGAGTTCCTCTCACCTTTCCTGTGGAGCGCGACTCCTCTTGAGATGTGACGGGAACATCGGGAATTCTATCCCGACCACGCAGGGAAAGGATCCCTCCTCTTGAGCTAGAAGGCGGAAACGGGGCTTCTCGATGTGTGCGGGACTCTCGTGCTTCCTCTCGAGTTGAGACGGGTATGTCGGGGAACTTCTTGAGTTGCAGTAAGGGTGTGAAGGACCCTTTGGAAGTTCCACAGGTAAGGTGTGATTAGCCTCGAGATACCTCAGCGGAAATGGGACTCAGCTCACCTGGAGGGGAGAACCTCCTGGATTTTCTCGAGTTGCGGCAGGTGCTCTCGACTTACGACGGGACCTCAGGGATCCGCTGTGGTGGCCTCAGGAAAGGCCAGTCCCCATGTGAGTAGCTTGGGGCCTCTCGGGATTCCTCTCCCGTCGATGCCGGGCCTAAGACCTTGTGTGGAGTAGGTGCCGGAACCTGAGGATTCCTCTCCAGTGCTGACATGGATCTTGGGGTACGTCTGGAGTCGCCCCAGGGGAGTCAGTCCTCGTCTCGAGTGGGGGCATGTACGTGCGCTTTCCTCCCGAGATGTAGCAGCAGTGTCATGCTTCCCTTCGCGTGGATCAAGGGATCTGTGGCTTTCCCTCGAGGCTTTCCACGAGCTTTCCACGAGCTTTCCCACAGGGCTGTCCCACGTGCCACCGTGGTGTGAGTCGATCCTCGGCTTGAAAGTCGAGGCAGTGCAGGGAAAACAGGTTTCCCTGGAATGGACAGACATCTGGGGACTCTGGGAATGGTGGCACGACCCTGGAGTTCCTCTCGCCTTTCCTGTGGAGAGAGCCTCCTCTTGAGATGCGACGGGAACGCCGGGAATTCTTTCCGACCACGCAGGGAAAGGTATCCCTCTCTCGAGCTATGAGGCGGAAACGGGGCTCCTCTGGATGTGGGCAGAACTCTCGTGCTTCCTCTCGAGTCGAGACGGGTATGTTTTGGGAACTTCTTGAGTTGCAGCAAGGGTGTGAAGGACCCTTTGGAATTTCCAGAGGTTAGGTGTGACTAGCCTCGAGATGCCTCAGCGGAAATGGGCCTCATCTAGCCTGGAGGGAGAACCTCCTGGATTTTCTCGAGTTGCGGCAGGTGCTCTCGACTTACGACGGGACCCCTGGGACCGCTCTGGTGGCC
>NW_017202819.1:0-18958 GCF_001704415.2 Capra hircus
GGCAATAATAAGTAGGATTGCTTCTTAATTTCTCTAATAGTCATTAACAGTGTATAAAATGCAACTGATTTTTTGTGTATAGGCTTTTTTGTTCGGTAAATTTACTAACTTTGTTTACAAGTTCTAACAGATTTTTGAGTAGTCTTAAGGGTTTTCTTATTTTGCTTTATTGTCTGTGCCAAAGGCCTTTGACTGTGTGGATGACAATAAACTGTGGAAATTCTGAAAGAGATGGGAAATACCAGACCACCTGACCTGCCTCTTGAGAAATCTGTATGCAGGTCAGGAAGGCAACAGTTAAAACTGGACATGGAACAACAGACTGGTTCCAAATAAAAAGGAGTACGTCAAGGCTGCATATTGTCACCCTGCTTATTTAACTTCTATGCAGAGTACATCAGGAGAAACGCTGGGCTGGAAGAAGCACAAAGCTGGAATCAAGATTACCAGGAGAAATATCAATAACCTCAGATATGCAGATGAACATCACCCTAATGGCAGAAAATGAAGAGAAACTCAAACGCCTCTTGATAAAGTAAAAGAGGAGAGTGAAAACATTGACTTAAAGCTCAACATTCAGAAAACAAAGATCATGGCATCCAGTCCCATCACTTCATGGAAATAGATGGGGAAACAGTGGAAAGAGTGGCTGACTTTATTTTTGGAGGCTCAAAAATCACTGCAGATGGTGATTGCAGCCATGAAATGAAAAGATGCTTACTCTTTGGAAGGAATGTTGTGACCAGCCTAGATAGCATATTCAAAAGCAGAGATATTACTTTGCCAACAAAGGTCCGTCAAGTCAAGGCTATGGTTTTTCCAGTGGTCATGTATGGATGAAAGAGTTGGACTGTAAAGAACGCTGAGTGCCGAAGAGTTGATGCTTTTGAACTGTGATGTTGGAGAAGACTCTTGAGAGTCCCTTGGACTGCAAGGAGATCAACCAGTCCATCCTAAAGGAGATCAGTCCTGGGTGTTCATTGGAAGGACTGATGCTAAGCTGAAACTCCAATACTTTGGTCACCTCATGCGAAGAGTTGACTCATTGGAAAAGACCTGATGCTGGGAGGGATTGGGGGCAGGAGGAGAAGGGGACGACAGAGGATAAGATGGCTCAATGGCATCATCGACTTGATGCACATGAGTTGGGTGATCTCTGGGAGTTGGTGATGGACAGGGAGGCCTGGGGTGCTGCAGTTCATGGGGTCGCAGAGTTCGGACGCAACTGAAGAGACTGAACTGACCTGAACTGAAGGGTTTTCTATATACACTATCATATTATCTTCAAATACCGACTATTTTACTTTTTGCCTCTTGATTTGGATGCCTTTGTCTTTGTTCACCTCCATAAAATGACTTTGAGATTCATCTATGTTTCTTCATGTAATAGTAGTGTGCTCATTTTTTACTGAGTAAGATTTCAATCTATGGATACATACTGCAGTTTGTTTAACACACTCACTTGATTATAGTAACTTTATAGTAACTTGATTGTCTGTCTTGAAATCAAAGAATGCCTTTCCAACTCATTCTTCTTTCTTAAATTTTTTAATATTCCAGTTGTTTTGGTTTTCATATAAGTTTTAACATTAACGTGTCAAATTTTACACTGTAATTATACTGAACATATAGAAAAAATTGAGGAAATTGACATCTTAATAATACTGAGGTGTTACCAACATCAAGATGGTGTAAGTTGTCCTTCCTTTTTGTTTCTCCTTTTTATCAACTAAAAATCAATATCCATCATAAACAATATAAGCTTTCTTGGAGTTGTATAAACCACATGCAAGGGACCTAGGAAAATTCTAATTCATCAGTGCAGATGGTAATAGGCAGACACACCTCCATCTGGGCTGTGGAACCAGCAAGAGACAGCAAGGCTGCCACAATCCCTCTCAACTGAGACTGGGGAATCCTGGGTGATAATGATTTGGGCAGACACTCATTGATGGGAAAGATTTGGTAAAGATTCAGCCATTCTGGAAGGGAGATTCCAACACAACATTTGAGGCGGAAAAAAATGAAGGTTTGAACACTCTGGAGAGGGTAAGAGGAATGTTGCTAGTGTTGCCTCTGTACTAAATTGTACACTCAAAATATTCTTAAGAAGTTAGAGCTCACATTAAGTGTTCTTAGCACAATAAAGTAATATTTCTATTAATACATAAAACTGCATATTATTCATGTAGGCAAGACCTGGTATAATTCATTTTATAACTGTGTTGTAACAACCATCAAAATCTTTTTTTTAAAAAATGGTTCCTCCCCAGATCACAACAGACAACACAGAAATACAAAGGATTGTGAGACTATTATCAGCAATTATATGCCAATAAAATGGACAACATGGAAGAAATGGACAAATTCTTAGAAAAGTACAGCTTTCCAAAACTGAACCAGAAAGAAATAGAAAATCTTAACAGACCCATCACAAACATGGAAGTTGAAACTGTAATCAGAAATCTTCCAGCAAACAAAAGCCCAGGTCCAGACGGCTTCACAGCTGAATTCTACCAAATATTGAAAGAGCTAACACCTATCCTACTCAAACTCTTCCAGAAAATTGCAGAGGAAGGTAAACTTCCAAACTCATTCTATGAGGCCCACCATCACCCTAATACCAAAACCTGACAAAGATGCCACAAAAAAAGAAAACTACAGGCCAATATCACTGATGAACATAGATGCAAAAATCCTTAACACAATTCTAGCAATCAGAATCCAGCAACACATTAAAAAGATCATGCACCATGACCAAGTGGGCTTTATCTCAGGGATGCCAGGATTCTTCAATATCCACAAATCAATTACTGTAATACACCACATTAACAAATTGAAAAATAAAAACCATATGAATATCTCAATAGATGCAGAGAAAGCCTTTGACAAAATTCAACATACAATTATGATAACAACTCTCCAGAAAGCAGGAATAGAAGGAACATACTTCAACATAGTAAAGGTTATGTATGACAAACCCACAGCAAACACTATCTCCATAGTGGCTGTACTAGAAAAATTGAAAGCATTTCCCCTAAAGTCAGGAACAAGACAAGGGTGCCCACTTTCACCACTACTATTCAACATAGTTCTGGAAGTTTTGGCCACAGCAATCAGAGCAGAAAAAGAAATAAAAGGAATCCAAATTGGAAAAGAAGAAATAAAACTCTCACTGTTTGCAGATGACATGATCCTCTACATAGAAAACCCTAAAAATTCCACCAGAAAATTACTAGATCTAATCAATGAATATGATAAAGTTGCAGGATATAAAATCAACACACAGAAATCCCTTGCATTCCTATATACTAATAATGAGAAAATAGAAAGAGAAATTAAGGAAACAATCCCATTCACCATTAAAACGAAAAGAATAAAATACTTAGGAATATATCTACCTAAAGAAACTAAAGACCTATATATAGAAAACTATAAAACACTGGTGAAAGAAATCAAAGAGGACATTAATAGATGGAGAAATATACCATGTTCATGCATTGGAAGAATCAATATAGTGAAAATGAGTATACTACCCAAAGCAATCTATAGATTCAGTGCAATCCCTATCAAGCTACTGGCAGTATTTTTCACAGAGCTAGAACAAATAATTTCACAATTTGTATGGAAATACAAAAAACCTTGAATAGCCAAAGCAATCTTGAGAAAGAAGAATGAACTGGAGGAATCAACCTGCCTGACTTCAGGCTCTACTACAAAGGCACAGTCATCAAGACAGTATGGTACTGGCACAAAGACAAAAATATAGATCAATGGAACAAAATAGAAAGCCCAGAGATAAACCCACGCACCTGTGGACATCTTATCTTTGACAAAGGAGGCAAGAATATACAATGGATTAAACACAATCTCTTTAACAAGTGGTGCTGGGAAAACTGGTCAACCACTTGTAAAAGTATGAAACTAGAACATTTTCTATCACCATACACAAAATATAAACTCAAAATGGGTTAAAGATATAAACGTAAGACCAGAAACTATAAAACTCTTAGAGGAGAACATAGGCAAACCACACTCTGACATAAATCACAGCACCATCACAGATTCATGTTGATGTATGGCAAAACCAATACAAAATTGTAAAGTAAAAAAATAAGATAAAATCTGAAAAAAATAAAAATATTAGCAAGATCCTCTATGACCCACCTCCCAGAATATTGGAAATAAAAGCAAAAATAAACACATGGGACCTAATTAAAATTAAAACCTTCTGCACAACAAAAGAAACTATAAGCAAGGTGAAAAGACAGTCTTCAGAATGGGAGAAAATAATAGCAAATGAAGCAACTGACAAACAACTAATCTCAAAAATATACAAGCAACTCCTGCAGCTCAATTACAGAAAAATAAATGACCCAATCAAAACATGGGCAAAAGAACTAAATAGATATTTCTCCAAAGAAGACATACATAGGGCTAACAAACACAGGAAAAGATGCTCAACATCACTCATTATCAGAGAAATGCAAATCAAGACCACAATGAGGTACCATTTCATGCCAGTCAGAATGGCTGCGATCCAAAAGTCTACAAGCAATAAATGCTGGAGACGGTGTGGAGAAAAGGGAACCCTCTTACACTGTTGGTGAGAATGCAAACTAGTAGAGCCACTATGGAGAACAGTGTGGAGATTCCTTAAAAAACTGGAAATACAACTGCCTTATGACCCAGCAATCCCACTTCTGGGCATACACACTGAGGAAACCAGAATTGAAAGAGATACGTGTACCCCAATGTTCATCACAGAGCTGTTTATAATAGCCAGGACATGGAAGCAACCTAGATGTCCATCAGCAGATGAATGGATAAGAAAGCAGTGGTACATATATACAATGGAGTATTACTGAGCCGTTAAAAATAATACATTTAAATCAGTTCTAATGAGGTGGATGAAACTGGAGCCTATTATACAGAGTGAAGTAAGCTAGAAAGAAAAACACCAATACAGTATACTAACGCATATATATGGCATTTAGAAAGATGGTAATGATAATCCTGTATGCGAGAAAGCAAAAGAGACACAGATGTATAGAACAGTCTTTTGGAGTCTGTGGGAGAGGGCGAGTGTGGGATGATTTGGGAGAATGGCACTGAAACATGTATAATATCATATAAGAAATGAATCGCCAGTCTAGGTTCGATGCAGGGTACAGGATGCTTGGGGCTGGTGCACTGGGATGACCCAGAGGGATGGTATGGGGAGGGAGGTGGGAGGGGGGTGCAGGATTGGGAACACGGTGTACACCCATGGCGGATTCATGTTGATGTATGGCAAAACCAATACAATATTGTAAAGTGATTAGCCTCCAATTAAAATAAATAAATTTAAATTTTAAAAAAGAAAGAAAAAACCTTCATATTAAAATATGATATACATACATGGACAAAAATAAATAAATAAATTATTGTTTCTCCCCAGATTTTAAAAATTTATTTATTTTTAGTTGGAGGATAATTTCCTTACAATGTTGTGTTGGTTTCTGCCATACATCAACATGAATCAGCCATAGGCATACATATGTTCCCTCCCTCCTGAACCTCCCTCCCACCCCCTACCCCATCCCACCACTCTAGGTTGTCACAAAGCCCTGGTTTGAGTTTCCTGATTCATACAGAAAATTACCACTGGCTATTTTATATACAGTAGTGTATATTTTTCCATGCTATTCTCTCCATTCATCCCACCCTCTCCTCTCCTTCTTTACATCCATAAGTTTTTTCTCTACATCTGTCTCCACAGCTGCTCTGCAAATAGGTTCATCAATACCATCTATTTAGATTCCACATATATGGGTTAATATGCAATAATTGTTTTCTTTTTCTGACTTACTTCACTCTGTATGACTTCCCTGGTGGCTCAGATGGTAAACCGTCTGCCTACAATGCAGGAGACCCCAGTTCAATCCCTGGGTCGGGAAGATCTCCTGGAGAAGGAAACGGCAACCCCCCCAGTATTCTTGCCTGGAAAATCCCGCAGACAGAAAAGCCTGGTAGTCTACAGTCCGTGGGGCTGCAAAGAGTCGGACACGACTGAGCAACTTCACTTTTGCTTTCACTCTGTATAATAGGCTCTAGCTTCATTCACATCATTAGTGCTGATTCGGATGAATTCCTTTTATGGCAGGAATACACAGAAGAACTGTACAAAAAGATCCTCAAGACCAAGATAATCACGATGGTGTAATCACTCACCTAGAGCCAGACATCCTGGAATGTGAAATCAACTGGGCCTTAGGAAGCATCACTATGAACAAAGCTAGTGGAGGTGATGGAATCCCAGTTGAGCTGTTTCAAATCCTGAAAGATGATGCTGTGAAAGTGCTGCACTCAATATGCCAGCAAATTTGGAAAACTCAGCAGTGGCCACAGGACTAGAAAACGTCAGTTTTCGTTCCAATCCCAAAGAAAAGCAATGTCAAAGAATGCTCAAACTACTGCACAATTACACTCATCTCACACGCTAATAAAGTAATGCTCAAAATTCTCCAAGCCAGGTTTCAGCAATACGTGAACCGTGAACTTCCTGATGTTCAAGCTGGTTTTAGAAAAGGCAGAGGAACCAGAGATCAAATTGCCAACATACACTGATTCATGGAAAAAGCAAGAGAGTTCCAGAAAAATATCTATTTCTGCTTTATTGACTATACCAAAGTCTTTGACTGTGTGGATCACAAGAAACTGTGGAAAATTCTGAAAGAGATGAGAATACCAGATCACCTGACCTGCCTCGTGAGAAACCTGTATACAGGTCAGGAAGCAACAGTTAGAACTGGACATGGAACAACAGACTGATTCCAAATAGGAAAAGGAGTACGTCAAGGCTGTATATTGTCACCCTGCTTATTTAACTTATATGCAAAGTACATCATCAGAAACGCTAGGCTGGAAGAGGCACAAGCTGGAATCAAGATTGCTGGGAGAAATATCAATAACCTCAGATATGCAGATGACACCACCCTTATGGCTGAAAGTGAAGAGGAACTAAAAAGCCTCTTGATGAAAGTGAAAGTGGAGAGTGAAAAAATTGGCTTAAAGCTCAACATTCAGAAAACGAAGACATGACATCTGGTCCCATCACTTCATGGCAAATAGATGGGGAAACAGTGGAAACAATGTCAGACTTTATTTTTCCTGGCTCCAAAATCACTGCAGATGGTAATTGCAGCCATCAAATTAAAAGACACTTACTCGTTGGAAATAAAGTTATGACCAACCTAGATATCATATTCAAAAGCAGAGACATTACTTTGCCAAAAAAGGTCCGTCTAGTCAAGGCTATGGTTTTTCCAGTGGTCATGTATGGATGTGAGAGTTAGACTGTGAAGAAAGCTGAGCGTCGAAGAATTGATGCTTTTGAACTGTGGTGCTGGAGAAGACTCTTGAGAGTCCTTTGGAGTGTTAGGAGATCCAACCAGTCCATTCTGAAGGAGATCAGCCCTGGGATTTCTTTGTAAGGAATAATGCTAAAACTGAAACTCCAGTACTTTGGCCATCTGATGCGAAGAGCTGACTCATTGGAAAAGACTCTGATGCTGGAAGGGATTGAGGCCAGAAGGAGAATGGGACGACCGAGGATGAGATGGCTGGATGGCATCACTGACTCGATGGACATGAGTCTGAATGAACAGCAATTTGAAATGAATAGCCCTACAGGCATTGCAGTTGAATGATGCAGGAATATTATATATTTTATGGAGATACTTCTAAGCTTACAGAGATGCTTATATGAGTCACTATATGATCATTTTAAAAGATATTTTCCATTAAAATATTAATTTCCTCATTGGATAAAAATCCACCTAATAAAATTGGTTGGGGAGCATCTGTCATGTTGGAAACCATGATTTATTTGTTTCCATGATTGGAAGATCTTCTGAGATGTTTCACACAGACTATGTTCCAGTGACAACTGCTTGTGGAAGGAACTGAATTCTATCCATATCTCCCAGGACTTGAGGATTCAACTCCCAGAGACTTCAGAGATCAGGTAATAATCATTGATCTATTTGCAGTTCTCCTTATTTTAGTGAAAAATGGAAAATATTTTTAAGTACAGAACTTTAAATATTATTATATTTATATTTTCATTCTATCGTGTTAAGGAAGACAAAGCAGAAGTAAAACATGACCACTCCAGATGGAGAAAAGAGGCCATAGGGTTGTCCAGGCATGTTCTGATGACTTTTTCCTTTCAGAAAGCTGTAGCATTTACCAAGCAGACATTCCTATTTCTGAATCTTGAGCCACCTATCAGAAGTCTATACTTGGGAAAAGCTAATGGCAGATAATTTTAAAGATGTGAGAGAACCTATTGAGGAGTTGTGCATGTAGAGGTTTGAAAAAGAGGATTTGGATGATGTTTGGAAAACTGTTTAGCATACTCAGAAAGCCCTTTATTGTCTCACTCCAATAGCCTTGAGCCTGAATATTCTTTCTTATGAGCAGGGCCATCTACAGGGAAATATTGGGTCAAATGATAGGTGGGAGTCACTGTACTAAATGACATGCCTGTTTATGGAACTTAGAGCACGCTTCTAAGAGTTTGTGAAGGACCACCGTCTTTTTTTTTCTTCTGCTGCTTCAATAGAAAAAGCCTTGCTGAGTGAGAAGGGAAAAAATGGGTTACATTAATTTTGAGATTATTTAAGAGTACATGCTCCTCCCATCCTCAAAATTGCAGACCTGCATTCAAGGCTAGAAAGGTGAGTATGAATCAATCTGGTGGAATACCTCTCTTGATCATCAGCAGTTTGGATATCCTCCACAGGTCCTGGTACCAATCCCCTAAGAAAAACCAGTGGACAAATGTATGATTTGAAAATACTCTCTTCCATTCAGTAAGCAGATTTTCAGTTTGTTAATTTTTGTGTGTGTGCAGAGCTTTTTGGTTTTATGTAATGCTAATTGTTTTCTTTCTTTCTTGGTTGTATTTTCAGTGTAAAATTTAGAGAATTATCACCAAGACCAATAACAAGGATCTTATCACCTAAGTTTTCTCTTAGAAGTTTTATGGTTTCAGGGCTGACCTTCAAGTCTTTAGGTGTATTTAGAGTTAACTTTTGTGTACAGGGTAAGATAGTTCTCCTGCTTCGTTTTTCATATGGGATTGTTCAATTTTTCCTACAGTGTTTACTGAGGAGACCCTTAGTTCCCCATTGCATATATTTTTGCCTCTTTGTTCATAAATTAGTTGAACATATATATGAGTTGGTTTATATCTGGCTTCTCTATTCTGTTCCATTGATCTACATGTCTTTTTTTTTTTTTTTGCCAATACCATATTGTTGTGATTACTATGGCCTTGTAAAAAAAGTTTAAAATCAGAAAGTGTTATCCCTCTTTCTTTTTTTCTTCTTTATCATAATTGCTTTGGCTATTATGATCTTTTATGATATCATACAAATTTTGATTACTTGTCCCAGTTCTGTGAAAAACACCATTAGAATTTTAATAGGCAGTCTTCTTTGAGTAATATGAAGATTTAATAGTAGTAATTCTTCTAATCCACAAGCACAGAATACATTTCCATTTACTGATGTCTCCTTCAATTTCTTTCATCTATGTCTTATAGTTTTCAGTGAAAGGATCTTTCACCTTTTTAGTTAAATTTATTTCTACATATTTATTCTTTTTGATGCAATAATAAGTAGGATTGCTTTCTTAATTTCTCTAATAGTCATTAACGGTGTATAAAATGCAACTGATTTCTGTGTATAGGCTTTTTGTTCAGTAAATTTACTAACTTTGTTTACAAGTTCTAACAGATTTTTGAGTAGTCTTAAGGGTTTTCTTATTTCTGCTTTATTGTCTATGCCAAAGCCTTTGACTGTGTGGATGACAATAAACTGTGGAAAATTCTGAAAGAGATGGGAATACCAGACCACCTGACCTGCCTCTTCAGAAATCTGTACGCAGGTCAGGAAGCAACAGTTAGAACTGGACATGGAACAACAGACCGGTTCCAAATAGGAAAAGGAGTACGTCAAGGCTGCATATTGTCACCCTGCTTATTTAACTTCTATGCAGAGTACATCAGGAGAAACGCTGGGCTGGAAGAAGCACAAGCTGGAATCAAGATTACCAGGAGAAATATCAATAACCTCAGATATGCAGATGACATCACCCTAATGGCAGAAAGTGAAGAGAAACTCAAAAGGCTCTTGATGAAAGTAAAAAAGGAGAGTGAAAAAATTGACTTAAAGCTCAATATTCAGAAAACGAAGATCATGGCATCCAGTCCCATCACTTCATGGGAAATAGATGGGGAAACAGTGGAAAGAGTGGCTGACTTTATTTTTGGAGGCTTCCAAATCACTGCAGATGGTGATTGCAGCCATGAAATGAAAAGATGCTTACTCCTTGGAAGGAATGTTATGACCAGTCTAGATAGCATATTCAAAAGCAGAGACATTACTTTGCCAACAAAGGTCCATCTAGTCAAGACTCTGGTTTTTCCAGTGGTCATGTATGGATGTGAGAGTTGGACTGTGAAGAAGGCTGAGCACCGAAGAATTGATGCTTTTGAACTGTGGTGTTGGAGAAGACTCTTGAGAGTCCCTTGGACTTCAAGGAGATCCAACCAGTCCATTCTGAAGGAGATCAGCCCTGGGGTTTCTTTGGACAGAATGATGCTAAAACTGAAACTCCAGTACTTTGGCCATCTCATGCGAAGAGCTGACCTATTGGAAAAGACTCTGATGCTGGAAGGGCTTGAAGGCAGGAGGAGAAGGTGACGACAGAGAATGAGATGGCTGGATGGCATTACTGACTCGATGGACATGAGTCTGAGTGAACTCCGGGAGTTGGTGATGGACAGGGAGGCCTGGCGTGCTGTGATTCTTGGGGTCACAAAAAGTCAGACATGACTGAGCAACTGAGCTGAACTGAATATTCCATTGTATATATGTACCACAGCTTCTTTATTATTTCATCTGTCTATGGACATCTAGGTTGCTACTATGTCTTAGCTATTGTAAATAGTCCTGCAAGGAACATTGGGTCTATGGGTCTTTTTTCAATTATGGTTTTCTCAGGGTATATGCCCAGTAGTAACATCATTGGGTCATATAGTAGTTTTATTTCTACTTTTTTACGGAGTCTCCATACTGTCTTCCATAATGGTCATATCAATTTTCATTCCCACTGATAGTGTGAGATGGTTCCTTTTTCTCCACTCTCTCTAGCATTTATTATTTTGTAAAATTCCCTCCACCCCAAATTTTGAAAACTGTGTTAGTGGGTCAAACTGACGTTTTAAGATAAATGCACATCTTCATGTGTGAAAGTGCTCCTACCCAAGTGTGGGAGAAGACTTGATGATGGCTAGAGACTGAAATACTCAGAGAATGTGGGTAAGGTGGTGAAGTCGCTCAGTCGTGTCCGACTCTTTGTGACCTCATGGACTTCTCCATCCATGGGTTTCTCCATGCAAGAATACTGGAGCGGATTGCCGTTTCCTTCTCCAGGGGACCTTCCTGACCCAAGGATTGAACCCCGGTCTCCCGCGTTGGAGGCAAATGCTTTAACCTCTGAGCCACCAGGGAAGCCCCACAGAATGTGGAGGAGAGATGTATATCTTATGTCTTATATATATATAAAGAGAGCGAGAATTAAATTTTTCATTTGCCTTCCAGAAAGCATTCATTTTGGTAATAGTGAGTGTGACTCTCCAGCATTATAAAGTTTACTTATATGCTTCAAAATTAGGATTTTGTTTTGTTTCTGGCCATGCCACTCAGCATATATCAACCAATCCTGACTCCCCAATCATGGACTGAACTCATGCCCTCTGCAGTGGAAGCACAAAATTCTAACCACTAGACAACCAAGGAAGTCCCCAAATTAATATATTTATGTGTGAGATTTATTTATATCTTAGACAAAATATAATTCTCCATTAAAAATTAAAACTTCGATTATACTTTACATAGGACTTCCCTCATAGCTAATTTGGTAAAGAGTTCACCTGCAAAACAGGAGACCTGGGTTCAATCTCTGGGTTGGAAGATCTCCTGGAGAAGGGAAAGGCTACTCACTCCAGTATTCTGGTCTGAAGAATTTGGTCTGGGTCACAAAAATTAAATCCTTGATTATACTTTACATAGAGATTTTTCTTAGGAAAGCTTCTTGTCTCTTTGTCAACTTCTTTCGAGTCTTGGTCATGGAATTTGGAAAAGGAAAGACTAAGCAGTGCTCTGAATGTATAGCAGGAGCAGCCTGCTTTGCCACTGGCTCTAGCTCCTAATTTCTAACTTGGAATGAAATCTGACATTCTCAAATCAATAAGAGGAGAATGGCACACTATTAGAATTCCTATGAGAAGACAGAAGGTGTTTGAAAATATATTCAGTATTTATTAGCAATGTATATGAGGTATTCTGAAAAATTCATTTTACTTTAGCAATTCCAATAACACTCAAGGAATGATTTTGGTGTTGGAGACTTGACCAGATTGGGTCACTCACAGTCACCAGTCTTGGTATCCTATGGATGTCATCCTCTTTTGATCTCCCCATCTCAACTCCAAATGCTAACTTCCCTTTGGCCTTCTCTCAGGCTACCTCTATTCAAAACCTGGGGTCTTTGAATTGAGGTTCTTGCACTGTTTAGTTTAAACAGCATAAACTAATTTTTAGTCCCTTAAGACAAGTCCTCAGAAGCCTTTGATGATGAGCTTGATTACAATCACATTTGGATATGAGGGTTTCATGGCAGAGTAGGGGAAGCTATAAGCCTGAAAGTGAAAAAACTGCCGAGTTGTGAACAGTACACAACGCAGCATTTCCCAGGTGGAGGTGGGAACAGGATTATGTGAGTGCAGGCGTCCCTGATGAAAAGTATCCATTAGGAAGAAGGGAAGAGTTGGTGCAGATATTTGCAGTAGGAATGGAGAACCATCAGGGCACTTAAAGTTTGAAAATGAGCAGTGGCCGCTGATTAAGTCATTTTCATCATGTGGAGTACAATGAGTGAACAAAAGAGCTATTCAATAGGCCATGTTTGAATCCAGATGTAGAAAACAATAATATAAACATTTATCTGTATTATCAATGTTTGAGTCACATCTGACCTGCCATTCTGAGAGGATTAAAGGAAGTTCTCAGATCCTGAATCACTGACTGCTTTGTTTTATTTACAATTAAAAAAAAAAAAAAAGATCATTCCAGGTAGCAATTTTCTTTCCTTCTTTTGAAAGATGGTGTATCAGTTTCCTAGGTCTGCCTTAACAAACTACCACAAAATGCATGGCTTAAAATAACAGAAAATTATTGTCTTATCTTCCTGGAATTTGGAAGTCTGAAATCAAGGTGTTTGAAGGGCCATGCTCCCTCTGAAATCTGTTGGAAAATCCTTCATCACCTCTTCCTTGGTTATGATGGTTTGCCAGAAGTCTCTTTTGCTCCTTGCCTGGCAGCTGAATAGCTTCAGTCTCTGCCTGTATTGTCATATGGCATTCTCTCTGTGTGGCTCTATCTTCAAAAGGCCATTGTCTTAAAAGGCCCTGAGTATTGGCTCAGCTTAATGTAAATTATTTCTTCTGTAATAACCCTATTTCCAAATGCAGTGACATTCTAAGGTATTAGGGGTCAGAGCTTGAGCAAGTGTCTTTTGAGAGGCATTGGGGGTGGGGAAACACAATTCAACCCATAACAGATAGTAAAATGTAGCTATGTAAAAAAGTCCTCAGTAGTCGGTTAATATATGAAACAGTCTTTGGGGAAACAGAATAAGGTACACAATGAGAAGAAATAATGAGAGTAATAGAAGTGTAAAAACTGTATGATAGATGTGGCAGTAAGGCACAGCAGGACCGGAAGATAAGGTGACAAATGGAATATCCGTGAAGCAAATAGCAAGGCAGTAAATAATATGACTTTACAATGAAACATGCACTGCATCATGCTAATAAATTTTTCCTTGATAGGTTCAAAATGTGATGGCTATGTGTTTTATCCACATGTTTGGAAATGCATTTTCTTTACTAGGAAAAAAAGCCATTAACCCTGAAGCCAATATGGATATTGTAAGTTATTTTTATCATTAATTTAAAAAATATTTGGCACTATTATTTTCAAGCATTCTTTTAAAATTTCTTTTATGATAAAATCTGAAAGTTCTCCTTACATAGCATATGTTATATCAACCCATAAGTTTGACGTTAAGGGTCATAAAAATGGCCAAATGAACTCGTGAAGCTAAATGTTTTGTTTTTTCTCCATTCAGAGTGAGATAATTTCCTACTGGGGTTACCCAAGTGAAGAGCATGAAGTTATCACTGCAGATGGCTGCATCCTTCAGCTCAACCAGATTCCTCATGGGAAGAATGATACTAATCATTTAGATAGGATTGGAGTGAGGGGAAAAGTGAAAGTCATTAAGTCCAAGTCAAATACATTCCAGTCATTCTAATCATAGAATATGAGATTAAGTTACTTGTAAAAAATGAACCTTGAATTTCTGAGATTAAGTTGACAGTCTATTAACACTTAATTTACATTGATCTCTATGATGTGAAAATGAAGTATGTGTGTGCTGTCACTCCTGTCATGTCCAAATCTGTGTGATCCTAGGACTGCAGCCCTCCAGGCTCCTCTGTCCATGGGATTCTCCGGGGAAGAGTACTGGAGTGGGTTGCCATGCCCTCCTCCAGGGCATCTTTCTGACCCAGAGAGTGAACTTGTGCCTCTTATGTCCCTTGCATTGGCAGGTGGGTTCTTTACCACTAGCGCCACCTGGTGAAGCACACACTGGCCAATAAATTTCATTTGGTGTACTGGGTGGAAATTCAGAGTCCCTGGATAGAAGCACCAGGACTTTCAACCACTTTTTTTCTCTGGGATTCTTCACTTACCCAAGTGTGTATTAGCATTGCTCTTGCTGGTATAACAGCAGAGATCTGGTTCAGTCCTACTTTCTGCCCAAGTTCTCAGAATGTGGGTGCTCAGTCACTTCAGTCATGTCTGACTCTTTGCAACCCCATGGACTGTAGGTCACCCAGAATTCTGTCCACAGAATTCTCCAGGCAAGAATACTGGAATGGGTTGCCATGCCCTCTCCAGGGTTATCTTCCTGACCCAGGGATTGACCCCACATGTCCTGTGTCTCCTGCATGGCAGGCAGATTATTTACTGTTGAGCCACCAGGGAATCTCAAGTGCTCAGAATAAGCAGATGCTATTCTAAGTTCAGGAGGGTAACTTTTTTCTTTAATAATCTGCACATGAATTTTAAGACCCAAAACATTCCTGTTTCTGGATATTTCTTTCAACTTTTCATGAAGTGTAAATTCTTCACATAGAAAGAATGTTAACTTGTAAATCCTAGAAATTACAAACTTTCACTAATGAAATTTAACTTAAGGAGGTCTGGCAAAAAGAAGACATAGGACCCCATAGAAGTGGCTATTCTTTTGCACTGAGAATTAGAGAATAGCATTTCTATTATTAGTATAAAATAACCTTAATAAATTGTTAACTCATTTCTTTGCCATACAAACTAAACAATCATAACAATAGCTGGTGCTTTGAAAACCTGTGTTGTACTTTCCAATAGACTTTGTTGTTTAAAACCATTTTCTTTGCTTCTTTTCAGTCCAAAAACCAGTTGTGTACTTGCAGCATGGTCTGTTTGTAACTGGCAGTATCTGGATTTCCAGTCTTCCCAACAGTAGCCCGGGCTTCCTTCTGGCAGAGGCTGGGTATGATGTGTGGATAGGGAACAGCAGGGGAAGTAGGTGGTCCCAGAAACACTTATACCTGAAAGCAGATTCCGAAGAATTCTGGGCTTTTTTTACAGAAAAAATCTGTATTGTTGTATTTTGACTTTAAAATGTGCTTTTAAAATTATCATATTTAAATAAATTTCTAAAACTGAAATGAAGGTATTTCATTTAAAATATGTAACTTGAAAATATTTTTAAGGATTTATATAGAAAACTGCCCTAGATTTTTTATATTGTTGTTAATGAGCTAAGAATTAAGATGAAAATTTGTCAAAGAGACATTATTTCCTCTTCTTCCCTCAAATTGAAAATAAAAGAAAATGAAAGTGTTAGTCACTCAGTCATGTCTGACTCTTTGCAACTCCATGGACTGTAGCCCACCAGGCTCCTCTGTCCATGGAATTCTGTAGGCAAGAATACTGGAGTAATTAGCCATTCTTTTCTCCAGAGGATCTTCCAAACCCAGGGATCAAACCCGGGTCTCCTGCATTGCAGGCAGATTCTTTGCCATCTGATCCACCAGGAAGCCCACCGAATATTAATCATGTTACCAACATATTCACTACATTTTACTTTGTGTGTCAAAACTGATATTTTTAGGGGGAAAAAGTGGAGGAGGGAGGAGAAGACAAGAGTAAAAAATGTACTTGGTTACTTACTTTTTGCAACGGAAAAGTAGAATAATGTAAAGCATCTGCTGTCACCAATCGCAAAAAAAAAAAATTGATTTTCTACTTTCACTTCTATACCCCTAGCAGAGGTTTTTGTCTGATATTTTTTAATAGTATATTGTCGTATTTCTCTTATGGGAAAACCATAAAATGCAATATCTTAGATCTTAAGATCTAGAGCAAAAGTAGTCTGAAATTTAGTCCATCACTTATTGGCTATGCTCACAGGCACATTTTCTGTTTCTTCAGCTCTAGAATGTGTGTAGTCGTATACTTACCTCAAAGAAATTTTGTGAACTAGGAATGAAGTGGTGATTAGAAGCAGGTAGCATATTGCTTGGAGAAGGCAATGGCACTCCACTCCAGTACTCTTGGCTGGAAAATCCCATGGACAGAGGAGCCTGGTAGGCTGCAGTCTGTGGGGTCGCTAAGAGTCGGACATGACTGAACGACTTCACTTTCGCTTTTCACTTTGATGCCTTGGAGAAGGAAATGGCAACCCACTCCAGTGTTCTTGCCTGGAGAATCCCAGGGACGGTGGTGGGCTGCCGTCTATGGGGTCGCACAGAGTCGGACACGGACTGAAGCGACGCAGCAGCAGCAGCAGCAGCAGCAGCAGCAGCAGCAGCAGCAGCAGCAGCAGCATATTGCTTGCTTGTTTGTTCAGTCACCAAGTCATGTCGGATTCTTTGCAACCCCATGGACTATAGTCCACCAGGCTTCTCTGTCTGTGGGATTTCCTAGGCAAGAATACTGGAGTGGGTTACAATTTCTTTCTCCAGGGGATCTTCTGGACCCAAGGATTGAACTACCGTCTCCTGCATTGGCAGACAGATTCTTTTCCACTGAGCCACCTGGGAAGCTCTAGGTAACATATTGTTGTTGTTGCTCAATCACTAAGTCATGTCTGACTCTCTTTGACACCATGAACTGCAGCAGACCAGACTTCCCTGTCCTCCACTAAAACATGGTCCATTGGAGGAGGGAATGGCAAACAACTCCAGTATTCTTGCCTGGAAAATCCCATGGACAGAGGAGCCTGGCAGGCTACCGGTCCACGGGTCGCAAAGGGTTGGACATGACTGAGTGACCAACACACACATTCTTGCCACGAGAACCCCAAGAACTGTATTAAAAAGTCACATATTAGCAGGTAACAAATGTGAAAGTGAAAGTGTTAATCACTCAATCACTCTTTGCGACCCCATGAGCTCCTGTGTCCATGCACCGCAGTCAGATTCTTTACCATCTGAGCCACCATGTTAGCTCTGGTAACAAACAAGGTGCGTGGAATTAGTGCTAGGTCTTATGACCTTTCTAAAGCCCATTAAACAGAGGATAAGTTTCTTATTTACTAATAGCACAGAGAATTCTGCTCAATATGCTATAATAGCTAAACAGGGAAAGAATCTGAAAAAGAACAGATACATGTATATGTATTACTGAATCATTTTGCTATATACCTGAAACTAACATAGTATTGTTCATAAACTACACTAGAATATAAAATTGAAATTTTATTAGAAAACATAATTTTTTAAGTTTTACAAAATTAAAACAGGTTTCATGCATTTTTGTTTCATGAAGTTATGATGAAATGATAAAAATGTGATCTTCTAGCCACCATTGATTTTGTTGTGAAGAAAACAGGACAAAAACAAATTTACTATCTGTAGGCTATTCCCTGGGAACAACTATAGGTATGGTAAGAAATATAAAAACTGATTATGGTATAATTTTTGTTTTAAAGATTTAACAAAGAAAACATTTTTTAAAAAATAAAGAATTTTAGAGATCATACATATTAGCTATAATTATTTAGAACATACAGACAATCTGAAAAGGAACACATTTAAATGCCAATGATACTTGTTTTATTATGGAGTATACATGTATAGTCTTTCGAGAATAAAAACCCGATTAACGTGATCTCTCTAATCATACCACATGTATTAAAGAAGATTTATATGCAGAGAGTCACCTGAGACTCTCTGTAGCTAGAATTTCTAAGACTGAGGACTTGGCATGTGTGTGTATTTTTTTATTTTTCCTTATAGTGGTCTTTTTAATAGAAAGTTGATGTGTGATACTCTTTAGAAGTCTGAAGTTTGGTTGGTATGACTGCTTTGAGCAGTGACATTCTGCTGCCCAATGAGCTTTGTTTGCACTTTGCCTGGATCCCTCTAGGGTAGTATGAGGCATACTAATTTTCATACTGGAAACTCTATAAGGACTAAATGTTTCCAAACTTTTCAATCAACTGAATACATGTAAAATTAATTAATTCATTGTTATCAATGTAGCAGTGTACCTACTCATTTTGAAATATACTTGTTTCCAGGCATTTGCAATGTATATTGTTATGCTAAAGAAATCTCAGAAGCTTGTGATCTAAGAAGGCAGTTTGTCTTCCTCATCACACTGGTATTTTGCTGTAGGGGATGTGGAGGGGTGCGGCAGCTTCTGTGCACGAAACGGTGTTTTGCTAGTAGCTCTGGTCTCTTAGCCACCAGATTTCTAGTAGTACCTCTCTTGTGCATAACTGG
>NW_017202820.1:0-6243 GCF_001704415.2 Capra hircus
CCTTTGGAAGTTCCAGAGGTAAGGTGTGATTAGCCTCGAGATACCTCAGCGGAAATGGGCCTCATCTGCCTGCAGGGGAGAACCTCCTGGATTTACTCGAATTGCGGCAGGTGCACTCGACTTACGACGGGGACCTCAGGGACCCACTCTGGTGGCTTCAGGAAAGGCCAGTCCCCATGCGAATTTCTCTGGGGCCTCACGGGATTCCTCTCCCGTAGATGCCAGGGCCTAAGACCTTGTGTGGAGTCGGTGCCAGAAGCTGAGGATTCCTCTCCAGTGCTGACATGGATCTTGGGGTACTTCTCGAGTCTCCCCAGGGTTGTCAGTCTTCGTCTCGAGTGGGGCCATGCACGTGCGCTTTCCTCCCGAGCTGTAGCAGCAGTGTCCCGCTTTCCCCTTCGCGTGGATCAAGGGATCTGTGGCTTTCCCTCGAGGCTTTCCCACGAGGCTTTCCCACAGGGCTGTCCACGTGCCACTGTGGTGTGAGTCGATCCTCGGCTTGAAAGTCAAGGCAGTGCAGGGAATACAGGTTTCCCTGGAATGGACTGAGACATCTGGGGTACTCAGGGAACGGTGGCACGACCCTGGAGTTCCTCTCGCCTTTCCTGTGGAGAGCGCCTCCCCTTGAGATGCGACCTGAACGTCGGGAATTCTTTCCAGAGCATCCAGGGAAAGGATCCCTCCTCTCGAGGTAGGAGGTGGACACGGGGCTCCTCTGGATGTGGGCGGGACTCTCGTGCTTCCTCTCGAGTGGAGACGAGTATGTCGGGGGAACTTCTTGAGTTGCAGCAAGGGTGTGAAGGACCCTTTATAAGTTCCAGAGGTTAGGTGTGATTAGCCTTAAGACGCCTCAGCGGAAATGGGCCTCATCTCGCCTGGAGGGGAGAACCTCCTGGATTTTCTCGAGTTGCGGCAGGTGCTCTTGACTTACGACTGGGACCTCAGGGCCCCGCTCTGGTGGCCTCAGGAAAGGCAGTCCCCAAGGGAGTTGTTCGGGGCCTCTCGGGATTCCTCTCCCGTCGATGCTGGGGCCTAAGATCTTGTGTGGAGTCAGTGACGGAACCTGAGGATTCTCTCAGTGCCGACATGGATCTTGGGGTTCTTTTGGAGTCTCACAGGGCTGTCAGTCCTCGTCTCGAGTGGGGTCCTGCTCGTGCGCTTTCTTCCCGAGCTGTAGCAGCACTGTCGCGCTTCCCTTAGCGTGGATCAAGGTATCTGTGTCTTTCCCTCGAGGCTTTCCCACGAGGCATTCCCACAGGGCAGTCCCACGTGCCACGGTGGTGTGAGTTGATCCTCGGCTTGAAAGTCGATGCAGTTCAGGGAAAACAGTTTTCCCTGGAATGGACTGAGACATTCAGGGGACTCTGGGAATGGTGGCACGACCCTGGAGTTCCTCTCGCCTTTCCTGTGGGAGAGCGCCTCATCTTGAGAGGCAACGGGAACGCAGGGAATTCTTTCCCGACCACGCAGGGAAAGGATCCCTCCTCTCGAGCTAGGAGGCGGAAACGGGGCTCCTCTGGATGTGGGCGGGACTCTCGTGCTTCCTCTCGAGTGGAGACGGCTATGTCGGAGAACTTCTTGAGTTGCAGCAAGGGTGTGAAGGACCCTTTGGAAGTTCCAGATGTTAGATGTGTTTAGCCTCGAGACGCCTCAGCGGAAATGGGCCTCATCTCGCCTGCAGGGGAGAACCTCCTGGATGTTCTCGAGTTGCGGCAGGTGCTCTCGACTTACGACGGGGCCCTCAGGGCCCCGCTCTGGTGGCCTCAGGAAAGGCCAGTTCCCTTGCGAGTTGCTCGGGGGCCTCTCGGGATTCCTCTCCCGTCGATGCCGGGGCCTAAGACCTTGTGTGGAATCGGTGCCGAAACCTGAGGATTCGTCTCCAGTGCTGACATGGATCTTGGCGTACTTCTGGAGTCTCCCCAGGGGAGTCAGTCGTCGTCTCGAGTGGGGGCATGCACGTGTGCTTTCCTCCCGAGATGTGCCAGCAGTGTCACGCTTCCCTTCTCGTGGATCAAGGGACCTGTGGCTTTCCCTGGAGGCTTTCCCACGAGGCTTTCCCAGAGGCTTTCCCACAGGGCTGTCCCACGTGCCAACGTGGTGTGAGTCGATGCTCGGCCTTGAAAGTCGAGGCAGTGCAGGGAAAACAGGTTTCCCTGGAATGGAATGAGACATCTGGGGGACTCAGGTAATGGTGTCACGACCCTGGAGTTCCCCTCGTCTTTCCTGTCGAGAGCGCCTCCTCTTGAGATGCGACCGGAACGCCGGGAATTCTTTCCCGAACACGCAGGGAAAGGATCCCTCCTCTCGAGCTAAGAGGCGGAAACGGGTCTCCTCTGGATGTGAGCGGGACTCTCGTGCTTCCTCTCAAATGGAGACGCGTATGTCGGGGAACTTCTTGAGTTGCAGCAAGGGTGTGAAGGACCCTTTGAAAGTTCCTGAATTTAGGTGTGATTAGACTCCTGATGCCTCAGCGGAAATGGGCCTCATCTCGCCTGGAGGGGAAAACCTCCTGGATTTTCCTCGAGTTGCGGCAGGTGCTCTCGACTTACGACGGGGACCTCAGGGACCCGCTCTGATGGCCTCAGGAAAGGCCAGTCCCCATGCGAGTTGCTCGGGGAACTCTCGGGATTCCACTCCCGTAGATGCCGGGGCCTAAGTCCTTTGTGGAGTCCGGTGCCGGAACCTGAGGATACCTCTCCAGGCCAGACATGTATCTTGGGGTACTTCTGGAGTCTCGCCAGGGGGGTCAGTGCTCGTCTCGAGGGGAGGCATGCACGTGCGCTTTCCTCCCGAGCTGTAGCAGCAGTGTCACTCTTCCCTTCGCGTGGATCAAGGCATCCGTGGCTTTCCCTCGAGGCTTTCCACGAGGGCTTTCCCACGAGGCTTTCCCACAGGGCTGTCCCACGTGCCACCTTGGTGCGAGTCGATCCTCGGCTTGAAATTCGAGGCACCTCAGGGAAAACACTTTTTCCTGGAATGGACTGAAATATCTGGGGACTCTGGGAATGGTGGCACGACCCTGGAGTTCCTCTCGCCTTTCCTGTGGAGAGCGCCTCCTCTTGAGATGCGACGGAAACGCCGGAAATTCTTTCCCGACCCCGAGGGAAATGATACCTCCTCTCGAGCTAGGAGGCGGAAAAGGGGCTCCTCTGGATGTGGGCGGGACTCTCGTGCTTCCTCTCGAGTGGAGACGGGTATGTCGGGGAACTTCTTGAGTTGCAGCAAGGGTGTGAAGTACCCTTTGGAAGTTCCAGAGGTCTGGTGTGATTAGACTCGAGACGTCTGAGCGGAAACGGGCCTCATCTCGTCTGGAGGGGAGAACCTCCTGGATTTTCTCGAGTTGCGGCAGGTGCTCTCGAATTACGATGGGAACCTCAGGGACCCGCTCTGGTGGCTTCAGGAAAGGCCAGTCCCCATTCGAGTTTCTCGGGGGCCTCTCGGGATTCCTCTCCCGTCGATGCCGGGGGCCTAAGACCTTGTGTGGAGACGGTGCCGGAACCTGAGGATTCCTCTCCAGTGCTGACCTTTATCTTGGGATACTTCTGGAGTCTCCCCAGGGGAGTCAGTCCTCGTCTCGAGTGGGGTTCCTCTCGAGCTCTAGCAGCAGTGTCACGATTCCCTTCGCGTGGATCAAGGGATCTGTGGCTTTCCCTCATGGATTTCCCACGAGGCTTTCCCACAGGGATGTCCCACGTGCCACCGTGGTGTGAGTCGATCCTCGGCTTGAAAGTCGAGGCAGTGCAGGGAAAACAGGTTTCCCTGGAATGGACTGAGTCATCTGGGGGACTCTGGGAACGGTGGCACGACCCTGGAGTTCCTCTCGCCTTTCCTGTGGAGAGCGCCTCCTCTTGAGATGGGACGGCAAAGCCGGGAATTCTTTCCCGACCACGCAGGGCAAGGATCGCTCCTCTCGAGCTTGGAGGCGGAAACGGGGCTCCTCTGGATGTGGGGGGAACTCTCGTGCTTCCTCTCGAGGGGAGACGGGTATGTCGGGGAACTTCTTGAGTTGCAGCAAGGGTGTGAAGGACCCCTTGGAAGTTCCAGAGGTTAGATGTGATTAGACTCGAGACGCCTCAGCGGAAATGGGCCTCATCTCGCCTGGAGGTGAGAACCTCTTGGATTGTCTCGAATTGCGGCAGGTCCTCTCGACTTACGAAGGGGACCTCAGGGACCCGCTCTGGTGTCCTCAGTAAAGGCCAGTTTCCAAACGATTTGCTCGTGGGCCTTTCGGGATTCCTCTCCCTTCGATGCTGGGGCCTAAGACATTGTGTGGAGTCGGTGCTGGAACCTGAGGATTCCTCTCCAGTGCTGACATGGATCTTGGGGTACTTCTGGACTCTCCCCAGGGGAGTCAGTCCTCATCTCGAGTGGGGGCATGCACGGGCGCTTTCCCCGAGCTGCAGCAGCAGTATCACTCTTCCCTTCGCGTGGATAAAGGAATCTGTGGCTTTCCCTCAAGGCTTTCCCACGAGGCTTTCCCACGAGGCTTTCCCACAGGACTCTCCCACGTGCCACCGTGGTGTGAGTCGATCCTCGGCTTGAAAGTCGAGGCAGTGCAGGGAAAACAGGTTTCCCTGGAATGGACTGAGACATCTGGGGGACTCTGGGAATGGTGGCACGACCCTGGAGTTCCTCTCGCCTTTCCTGTGGAGAGCGCCTCCTCTTGAGATGCGACAGCAAAGCCGGGAATTCTTTCCCGGCCACGCAGGGCAAGGATCGCTCCTCTCGACCTAGGAGGCGGAAACGGGGCTCCTCTGGATGTGGGGGAACTCTCGTGCTTCCTCTCGAGTGGAGACGGGTATGTCGGGGATCTTCTTGAGTTGCAGCAAGGGTGTTAAGAACACCTTGGAAGTTCCAGATATTAGATGTCATTAGCCTCGAAACGCCTCAGCGGAAATGGGCTTCATCTCGCCTGGAGGGGAGAACCTCCTGGATTTTCTCGAGTTGCGGCAGGTGCTCTCGACTTACGACGGGGACCTCAGGGACCCACTCTGGTGGCCTCAGGAAAGGCCAGTCCCCATGCGAGTTGCTCGAGGGCCTCTCGGAATTCCTCTCCCGTCGATTCCGGGGCATAAGATCTTGTGTGGAGTCGGTGCCGGAACCTGAGCATTCCTCTCCAGTGCTGACATGGATCTTGGGGTACTTCTGGAGTCTCCCCAGGGGAGTCAGTCCTCGTCTCGAGTGGGGGCATGCACGTGCTCTTTCCTCCCGATCTGTAGCAGCAGTGTCACGCTTCCATAGGCGTGGATCAAGGGATCTGTGGCTTTTGCTTAAGGCTTTCCCACGAGGCTTTCCCACGAGGCTATCCCACAGGGCTGACCCACGTGCCACCGTGGTGTGAGTTGATCCTCGGCTTGAAAGTCGAGGCAGTGCTGGGAAAAACAGGTTTCCCTGACATGGACTGAGACATCTGGGGGACTCTCGGAATGGTGGCACGACCCTGGAGTTCCTCTCGCCTTTCCTGTGGAGAGCGCCTCCTCTTGAGATGCGACGGGAACGCCGGAATTCTTTCCCGACCACGCAGGGAAAGGATGCCTCCTCTCGAGCTAGGAGGCGGAAACGGGGCTCCTCTGAATGTGGGCGGGACTCTCGTGCTTCCTCTCGAGTGGAGACGGGAATGTCAGGGAACTTCTTGAGTTGCAACAAGGGTGTGAAGGACCCTTTGGAAGTTCCAGAGTTTAGGTGTGATTTGCCTGGGAACGCCTCAGCGGAAATGGCCTCATCTCGCTGGAGGGGAGAACGTCGTGGATTTTTTCGAGTTGCGGCAGGTGGTCTCGACTTACGATGGGGACCTCAGGGACCCGCTCTGGTGGCCTCAGGAAAGGCCAGTCCCCATGCGAGTTGCTCGGGGACCTCTCAGGATTCCTCTCCTGTCGATGCCGGGGCCTAAGATCTTGTGTGGAGGTGGGGCCGGGACCTGAGGATTCCTCTCCAGTGTTGACATGGATCTTGGGGTACTTCTGGAGTCTCCCCAGGGGAGTCAGTACTCGTCTCGAGTGGGGGCATGCACGTGCGCTTTCCTCCCGAGCTGTAGTAGCAGTGTCACGCTACCCTTCGCTTGGATCAAGGGATCTGTGGCTTTCCCTCTAGGCTTTCCCACGAGGCTTTTCCCACTAGGCTTTCCACGAGGCTATCTCACAGAGCTGTCCACGTGCCACCGTGGTGTGAGTCGATCCTCGGCTTGAAATTCGAGGCTGTGCAGGGAAAACACGTTTCTCTGAATAGACTGATACATCTGGTGGA
>NW_017202821.1:0-6243 GCF_001704415.2 Capra hircus
AATCAAGATGAAAAGAGCTTGAATTTCCCTGGTGGTCTAGTGGTTAAGAATCCTCCTGCCAATGAAGGGGACATGGGTTCAATCCCTGGTCTGGGAAAGATTCCACATGCCGTGGGGCAACTGATCCGGCATGCCCTAGAGCCCACGGCTCTTCAACAAGAGACGCCGCCTCAGTAGGAAGCCTGAGCATCTCAACCAAGAGTAGCCACCACTCTCTGCAAGTAGAGAAAGCCGGTGCCCAGCAACAAAGACCCAGCACAACCAAAATTAAATAAACAAAACACTTTTTAAAAAGATGAAAAGAGCTTAGCTCTGACTCATCTCCTAGACCTGTGCCATCCAACAGGAATATAATGCAAGCCACATGCATAATTTTAAAGTTTCCAGTTAGCTACCTAAAAAAGTGAAAAGGAGTAAACAGTAATGATAGATTTATTGAACTTAATATATCTAAAATACTAGCATCTCCGGATGGCTAACAAACACATGAAAAGATGCTCAACATCACTCATTATTAGAGAAATGCAAATTAAAACCACAATGAGGTACCACTTCACACCAGTCAGAATGGCTGCGATCCAAAAATCTGCAAGCAATAAATGCTGGAGAGGGTGTGGAGAAAAGGGAACCCTCCTACACTGTTGGTGGGAATGCAAACTAGTACAGCCACTATGGAGAACAGTATGGAGATTCCTTAAAAAATTGCAAATAGAACTACCTTATGACCCAGCAATCCCACTGCTGGGCATACACACTGAGGAAACCAGAATTGAAAGAGACACATGTACCCCAATGTTCATTGAAGCACTGTTTATAATAGCTAGGACATGGAAACAACCTAGATGTCCATCAGCAGATGAATGGATAAGAAAGCTGTGGTACATATACACAATGGAGTATTACTCAGCCGTTAAAAAGAATTCATTTGAATCAGTTCTGATGAGATGGATGAAACTGGAGCCGATTATACAGAGTGAAGTAAGCCAGAAAGAAAAACACCAATACAGTAGACTAACACATATATATGGAATTTAGGAAGATGGCAATGACGACCCTGTATGCAAGACAGGGAAAGAGACACAGATGTGTATAATGGACTTTTGGACTCAGAGGGAGAGGGAGAGGGTGGGATGATTTGGGAGAATGACATTCTAACATGTATACTATCATGTAAGAATTGAATCGCCAGTCTATGTCTGATGCAGGATACAGCATGCTTGGAGCTGGTGCATGGGGATGACCCAGAGAGATGTTATGGGGAGGGAGGTGGGAGGGGGTTCATGTTTGGGAACGCATGTAAGAATTAAAGATTTTAAAATTTAAAAAAAAAATAAAATAAAAAATAAAACATTTTAAATCTTAAAACAAAACAAACAAAAACAAACAAAAATAAATAAATAAAATACTAGCATCTTAACATATAATCAAGATAAAAATTATTGAGATATTTCACAGCCTATTTCTCATATTAAGTCCTAAAAACCTGCTGTGCATGTTACAGTCACAGTGCGTCCCCACTGGCACCAAATGTCAAGCTCTCAACAGCCACGCGTGGATAGATCCGGACTGCACAGTCCAGGACCAGACCTGTGACAGGACTCACCAGAGGTTCTCATTAAACACATGGACTCTGGATGCAATATGCCTCTGCGATTACTCAAGTGTAGTTATTAAAGAGCAAAGGAAACAGGTGCACCCCAGAGAACCAACTTCTGACCGTAGTTTCTTTTGTGACTGAACTTTCAGCATCTAAACTCAACAGCTAGCAACTAGCAAAGGAGATTAATCCAAGCCCTGACATGGCACCTTGAAACAACGTTCAGCTGTGCTCCAAGTGTCCTGCAAGTCAGCTGTAATGTCAAGAAAAATATATTTCGATGGTGAAAACCACTGGCAGAATCAGTATATTGTGATAAAAATTGGACCAAGAATCAACTGTGCAGTATTCTTTTTGAAAAATGTAGCCTTGGGGCATAGCGCCCCAATTTTGGTTCATCGTGTCTGAAATGGGAGCAAGGAATCCACATGTTTTAATATCCACCCAGATGATTACTATACAGTTGGTTTAAGGACTCACGTTGAGAATCAGTGGTTTACCATAAGCCCATCAACTCGCTTAAGACAGGACAGGTGCCTCTCAGCTCATAGTCTATCCTGAAACCATTGTTACCAGGGATTAGTTTTAAGAGATAAAAAACATCAGAGCCCATAGGATATACAAGGAAAAGCTGTTTTTTTGAGGGAGAAAGAGAGATAAATTCGGAGTTTGAAATTAACATATACCCACTACTATATGTAAACTAGGTTAACAACAAGACCTACTGTATGGCAAGGGGAACTGCACCCAATACCTTGTGATAATCTATAAGGGGAGAGAAGCTGAAAGAGAAGATATATGTATGTGTAAGAGGCTTCCCTGGTGGCTTCCCAGTGGCAAAGAATCAGCCTACTAATGAAGGAGACTCAGGTTTAGTCCCTGGGTCGGTAAGAGCCCCTGGAGAAGGAAATGGCAACCCATAGACTGTAACCAGCCAGGCTCTCTGCCCATAGGAGATATCCTATGGCAGAGGAGCCTGGCTGGTTCAGTCTATGGGTTGCCATTTCCTTCTCCAGGGCTCTTACCGACCCAGGGACTAAACCTGAGTCTCCTTCATTAGTAGGCTGATTCTTTGCCACTGGGAAGCCACCAGGGAAGCCTCTTACACATACATATATCTTCTCTTTCAGCTTCTCTCCCCTTATAGATTATCACAAGGTATTGGGTGCAGTTCCCCTTGCCATACAGTAGGTCTTGTTGTTAACCTAGTTTACATATAGTAGTGGGTATATGTTAATTTCAAACTCCGAATTTATCTCTCTTTCTCCCTCAAAAAAACAGCTTTTCCTTGTATATCCTATGGGCTCTGATGTTTTTTATCTCTTAAAACTAATCCCTGGTAACAATGGTTTCAGGATAGACTATGAGCTGAGAGGCACCTGTCCTGTCTTAAGCGAGTTGATGGGCTTATGGTAAACCACTGATTCTCAACGTGAGTCCTTAAACCAACTGTATAGTAATCATCTGGGTGGATATTAAAACATGTGGATTCCTTGCTCCCATTTCAGACACGATGAACCAAAATTGGGGCGCTATGCCCCAAGGCTACATTTTTCAAAAGAATACTGCACAGTTGATTCTTGGTCCAATTTTTATCACAATATACTGATTCTGCAGTGGTTTTCACCATCGAAATATATTTTTCTTGACATTACAGCTGACTTGCAGGACACTTGGAGCACAGCTGAACGTTGTTTCAAGGTGCCATGTCAGGGCTTGGATTAATCTCCTTTGCTAGTTGCTAGCTGTTGAGTTTAGATGCTGAAAGTTCAGTCACAAAAGAAACTACGGTCAGAAGTTGGTTCTCTGGGGTGCACCTGTTTCCTTTGCTCTTTAATAACTACACTTGAGTAATCGCAGAGGCATATTGCATCCAGAGTCCATGTGTTTAATGAGAACCTCTGGTGAGTCCTGTCACAGGTCTGGTCCTGGACTGTGCAGTCCGGATCTATCCACGCGTGGCTGTTGAGAGCTTGACATTTGGTGCCAGTGGGGACGCACTGTGACTGTAACATGCACAGCAGGTTTTTAGGACTTAATATGAGAAATAGGCTGTGAAATATCTCAATAATTTTTATCTTGATTATATGTTAAGATGCTAGTATTTTATTTATTTATTTTTGTTTGTTTTTGTTTTGTTTTGTTTTAAGATTTAAAATGTTTTATTTTTTATTTTATTTTTTTTTAAATTTTAAAATCTTTAATTCTTACATGCGTTCCCAAACATGAACCCCCCTCCCACCTCCCTCCCCATAACATCTCTCTGGGTCATCCCCATGCACCAGCTCCAAGCATGCTGTATCCTGCATCAGACATAGACTGGCGATTCAATTCTTACATGATAGTATACATGTTAGAATGTCATTCTCCCAAATCATCCCACCCTCTCCTCTCCCTCTGAGTCCAAAAGTCCATTATACACATCTGTGTCTCTTTCCCTGTCTTGCATACAGGGTCGTCATTGCCATCTTCCTAAATTCCATATATATGTGTTAGTCTACTGTATTGGTGTTTTTCTTTCTGGCTTACTTCACTCTGTATAATCGGCTCCAGTTTCATCCATCTCATCAGAACTGATTCAAATGAATTCTTTTTAACGGCTGAGTAATACTCCATTGTGTATATGTACCACAGCTTCTTATCCATTCATCTGCTGATGGACATCTAGGTTGTTTCCATGTCCTAGCTATTATAAACAGTGCTTCAATGAACATTGGGGTACATGTGTCTCTTTCAATTCTGGTTTCCTCAGTGTGTATGCCCAGCAGTGGGATTGCTGGGTCATAAGGTAGTTCTATTTGCAATTTTTAAGGAATCTCCATACTGTTCTCCATAGTGGCTGTACTAGTTTGCATTCCCACCAACAGTGTAGGAGGGTTCCCTTTTCTCCACACCCTCTCCAGCATTTATTGCTTGCAGATTTTTGGATCGCAGCCATTCTGACTGGTGTGAAGTGGTACCTCATTGTGGTTTTAATTTGCATTTCTCTAATAATGAGTGATGTTGAGCATCTTTTCATGTGTTTGTTAGCCATCCGGAGATGCTAGTATTTTAGATATATTAAGTTCAATAAATCTATCATTACTGTTTACTCCTTTTCACTTTTTTAGGTAGCTAACTGGAAACTTTAAAATTATGCATGTGGCTTGCATTATATTCCTGTTGGATGGCACAGGTCTAGGAGATGAGTCAGAGCTAAGCTCTTTTCATCTTTTTAAAAAGTGTTTTGTTTATTTAATTTTGGTTGTGCTGGGTCTTTGTGCTGGGCACCGGCTTTCTCTACTTGCAGAGAGTGGTGGCTACTCTTGGTTGAGATGCTCAGGCTTCCTACTGAGGCGGCGTCTCTTGTTGAAGAGCCGTGGGCTCTAGGGCATGCCGGATCAGTTGCCCCACGGCATGTGGAATCTTTCCCAGACCAGGGATTGAACCCATGTCCCCTTCATTGGCAGGAGGATTCTTAACCACTAGACCACCAGGGAAATTCAAGCTCTTTTCATCTTGATTCTTCTCTGTTTCCTGATAACCATGCTATTCCATACCCCAAAGTGATTTGTAGCTTATCCTTGTTTGCTTTTTTATTTTTAAAAAATAACTTTTGGTTTAGAAGTCAGTTAATTTTTTTAAATATTTTACTTATTTCTTTATTCAGCTGTGCCAGGTGTTAGTTGAGGCATGTTCCATGACCAGGGATTGAACCCAGGCCCCCTGCATTGGAGTCTTAGGCCGCTGGACTACCAGGAAATTCCCTTATGTGCGTTTTAAAAAGCACTCTGTAATTCAGAGTTTGTATGGAACTGTCTATCCTCTCTTGCCCAAACCTCCTAATGTTCAAAGCATTCATTTTTAAAGTAATTAAGAAGGCAGCCTTTGGATGGACTCACAGTCCCCTAACTCAGGGCTTCTCAACAACAGACTGTTGACATCTTGGCTGGGTAATTCTCCACTCAGGGTGCTGGGGGCGGTGGTGGTAGAGTCTTTCTTCTGTGTGGTAGGATATTTGCCGAGTCCCAGGTCTCCTCCCCATGGATGTCAATAGCACTACTAACCCCTCTTGTGACCAGCCTAAAATATCTGTGGACATTGCTGGATGTCCCCTGGTGAGAAAAGTTCCTGTGGTTGAGAACCACTGCCTTGGAGGGGGCGTCACCCCATTGTCATACGCCCTTATTCTCAACCATCAAAACTTCTGAAAGTAGAAGGCAGAGGGCCAGTCGTCCTGCTAGTTGAGTTGACTACTTGTGTTTAGGGTGTCTGTGCTGTCCCTTTCCCTCTTCTTTGTGTTGTCACCCGGTGTCAGAGAAGCTCTTAGTTCTACAGGATTCTCTTGCAACCTTGATTCAAAGAGACAGATGATCAGTTCAGTTTAGTTCAACAAATATTCCTTTAATACCTTCTCAGTGGGCTCAATGCCTTCAGGGCTACAAGTGTGAACAAGGTGATGTCTCCCCTCAACCCCCTCAAGTTATGCAGGCTCATTTAAGTGCCAGGGGCCACCTGGGAGGTCATTGCTATTTGTGCTGGTGACACCTGGCACCATTCTTAAGATCTGACAGACTCACTGATTGGAGGACCGTGTCTCTGATATATATGGGTCTTGGGCCAAATCTAGTTCATCTGGTTTCATTCCTTGATCACAGCCTGCATCC
>NW_017202822.1:0-6242 GCF_001704415.2 Capra hircus
TTCCAGAGTTTAGGTGTGATAAGCCCCCGAGACGCCTCAGTGGAAATGGGCCTCATCTCGCCTGGAGGGGAGAACCTCCTGGATTTTCTCGAGTTGCGGCAGGTGCTCTCGACTTATGACGGGGACCTCAGGGACCCGCCCTGGTGGTCTCAGGAAAGGCCAGTCCCCATGCGAGTTGGTCGGGTCGTCTCGAGATTCCTCTCCTGTCGATGGCGGGCCTAAGACCTTGTGTGGAGTCGGTGCCGGAACCTGAGGATTCCTCTCCGGTGCTGACATGGATCTTGGGGTATTTCTGGAGTCTCCCCAGGGGAGTCAGTCCTCGTCTCGTGTGGGGGCTTGCACTTGCGCTTTCCTCCGAGCTGTAGCAGCAGTGTAACGCTTCCTTCGCTTGGATCAAGGATCTGTGGCTTTCCCTCGAGGCTTTCCCTCGAGCTTTCCCACAAGGCTTTCCCACAGGGGTGTCCCACGAGCCACCTTGGTGTGAGTCGATCCTCGGCTTGAAAGTCGAGGCAGTGCAGGAAAACAGGTATCCCTGGAATGGACTGAGACATCTGGTGGACTCTGGAATGGTGGCACGACCCTGGAGTTACTCTCGCCTTTCCTGTGGAGAGCGCCTCCACTTGAGATGCGACGGGTACGCCGGGAATTCTTTCCCGACCATGCAGGAAAGGATCCCACCTCTCAAGCAAAGAGGCAGAAACGGGGCTCCTCTGGATGTGGGCGGGACTCTCGTGCTTCCTCTCGTGTGGAGACGGGTATGTCGGGGAACTTCTTGAGTTGCAGCAAGGGTGTGAAAGACCCTTTGGAAGTTCCAGAGGTTAGGGTGTGATTAGCCTCGAGATGCTTCAGCGGAAATGGGCCTCATCTCGCCTGGAGGGGAGAACCTCCTGGATTTTCTCGAGTTGCGGCAGGTGCGCTCGACTTAAAACGGGGACCTCAGGGACCCGCTCTGGTGGCCTCAGGAAAGGCCAGTCCCCATGCGACTTGTTCGGTGCCTTCGGTATTCCTCTCCCGTCGATGCTGGGACCTAAGACCTTGTGTGGAATCGGTGCCAGAACCTGAGGATTCCTCTCCAGTGCTGACATGGTCTTGGGGTACTTCTGGAGTCTCCCAGGGGAATCAGTCCTCGTCTCGAATTGGGGTATGCACGTGCGATTTCCTCTCGAGCTGTAGCAGCAGTGTCACGCTTCCCTTCGCATGGATCAAGGGATCTGTGGTTTTCCCTCGAGGCTTGCCCAGGAGGCTTTCCCAAGAGGCTTTCCACGAGGCTTTCCCACAGGGCTGTCGCACGTGCCACCGTGGTTTGAGTCGATCCTCGGCTTGAAAGTCGAGGCAGTACAGGGAAAACAGGTTTCCCTGGAATGGACTGAGGCATCTGGGGGACTCTGGGAATGGTGGCACGACCCTGGAGTTCCTCTAGCCTTTCCTGTGGAGAGCGCCTCCTCTTGAGATGCGACGGAAATGCCGGGAATTCTTTCCTGACCACGCAGGGAAAGGATCCCTCCTCTCGAGCTAGGAGGCGGAAACGGGGCTCCTCTGGATGTGGGCGGGACTCTCGTGCTTCCTCTCGAGTGGAGACGGTTATGTCAGGGAACTTCTTGAGTTGCAGCAAGGGTGTGAAGGACCCTTTGTAAGTTCCAGAGGTTAGGTGTGATTAGCCTCGAGACGCCTCAGCGAAAAATGGGCCTCATCTCGCCTGGATGGGAGAACTCCTGGATTTTCTCGAGTTGAGGCAGGTGCTCTCGACTTATGACGGGGACCTCAGGGACCCGCTCTGGTAGCCTCAGGAAAGGCAAGTCCCCATGCGAGTTGCTCGGGGCCTCTCGGATTCCTCTCCCTTCCATGCCGGGGCCTAAGATCTTGTGTGGAGTGGGTGCTGGAACCTGAGGATTCCTCTCCAGTGCTGACATGGATCTTAGGGTACTTCTGGAGTCTCCCCTGGGGAGTCAGACCTCGTCTCGTGTGGGGGCACGCACGTGCGCTTTCCTCCGGAGCTGTAGCAGCAGTGTCACCCTTCCTTCGCGTGGATCAAGGGATCTGTGCCTTTCCCTCGAGGCTTTCCCACGAGGCTTTCCCACGAGGCCTTCCCACAGGGCTGTCTCACGTTCCACCGTGGCGTGAGTAGATCCTCGGCTTGAAAGTCGACGCAGTGCAGGGAAAACAGGTTTCGCCTGGAATGGACTGAGACATCTGAGGGACTCTGGCAATGGTGGCACGACCCTGGAGTTCCTCTCGCCTTTCCTGTGGAGAGTGCCTCCTCTTGAGATGCGACGGGAACGCCGGGATTTCTTTCCCGACCACGCAGGGAAAGGATACCTCCTCTCGAGCTAGGAGGCGGAAACGGGGCTCCTCTGGATGTGGGCCGAACTCTCGTGCTTCATCTCGAGTGGAGACGGGTATGTCGGGGAACTTCTTGAGTTGCAGCAAGGGTGTGAAGGACCCTTTGGAAGTTCCAGAGGTTAGGTGTGACTAGCCTCGAGACGCCTCAGCGGAAATGGGCCTCATCTCGCCTGGAGGGGAGAACCTCCTGGATTTTCTCGAGTTGCGGCAGGTGCTCTCGACTTAGGACGGGACTTCAGGGACCCCCTCTGGTGGCCTCAGGAAAGGCCAGTCCCCATGCGAGTTGCTCGGGGGCCTCTCGGGACTCCTCTCCCGTCTATGCCGGGGCCTAAGATTTTGTGTGGAGTCGTGCCGGAACCTGAGCATTCCTCTCCAGTGCTGACATGTATCTTGGGGTACTTCTGGAGTCTCCCCAGTGGAGTCAGTCCACGTCTCGAGTGGGAGCATGCATCTGCGCTTTCCTCCCGAGCTGTAGCAGCAGTGTCACCCTTCCCTTCGCGTGGATCAAGGGATCAGGGGCTTTCCCTCGAGGCTTTCCCACGAGGCTTTCGCAAGAGGCTTTCACACAGAGTTCTCCCACGTGCCACCGTGGTGTGATTCGATCCTCGGTTTGAAAGTCGAGGCAGTGTAGGGAAAAAAGTATTCCCTGGAATGGACTGAGACATCTGGGGGGACTCTGGGAATGGTGGCTCGACCCTGGAGTTCCTCTCGCCTTTCCTGTGGAGAGCGCCTCCTCTTGAGATGCGACGGAAAAGCCGGCAATTCTTTCCCGAGCACGCAGTGAAAGGATCCCTCCTCTCGAGCTGGCAGGAGGTAACGGGGCTCTTCTGGATGTGGGCGGGATTCTCGTGCTTTCTCTCGAGTGGAGACGGGTATGTCGGGAAACTTCTTGAGTTGCAGCAAGGGTGTGAAGGACCCTTTGTAAGTTCCAGAGGTTAGGTGTGAATACCCTTGAGACGCCTCAGCGGAAATGGGCCTCATCTCGCCTGGATGGGAGAACCTCCTGGATTTTCTCGAGTTGCGGCAGGTGCCCTCGACTTACGACGGGGACCTCAGGGACCCGCTCTGGTGCCCTCAGGAAAGGCCAGGCCCCATGCGAGTTGCTCGGGGGCCTCTCGGGATTCCTCTTCCGTCTATGCCGGAGCCTAAGATCTTGTGTGGAGTCGGTGCCAGAACCTGAGGATTCCTCCCCGGTGCTGCCATGGATCTTGGGGTACTTCTGAGGTCTCCCCGGGGGATTCAGTCCTCGTCTCGAGGGGAGGCATGCACGTGGGCTTTCCTCCTGAGCTGTAGCAGCAATTTCACGCTTTCCGTCACGTGGATCAAGGGATCTGTGGCTTTCCCTCGAGGCTTTCACACCGAGGCTTTCCCAAGAAGCTTTCCCACAGGATGTCACACGTGCCACCGGTGGTGTGAGTCGATCCTCGGCTAGAAAGTCGAGGCAGTGCAGGGAAACAGGTTTCCCTGGAATAGGACTGAGACATCTGGGGGACCCTGCGAATGGTGGCACGACACTGGAGTTCCTCTCGCCTTTCCTGTGGAGAGCGCCTCCTCTTGAATTGCGACGGGAACTCGGTGAATTCTTTCCAGACAACGCACGGAACGGATCCCACCTCTGGAGCTAAGAGGCAGAAATGGGGCTCCTCTGGATGTGGGTGGGACTCTCGTGCTTCCCTCGAGTGCAGACGGGTATGTCGGGGAACTTCTTGAGTTGCAGCAAGGGTGTGAAGGACCCTTTGGAAGTTCCAGAGGTTTAGGTGTGATTAGCCTCAAGACGCCTCAGCGGAAATGGGCCTCATCTTGCCTGGAGGGGAGAACCTCCTGGATTTTCTCGAGTTGCGGCAGGTGCTCTCGACTTATGACGGGGACCTCAGGGACCCGCTCTGGTGGACTCAGGAAAGGCCAGTCCACATGCGCGTTGGCTCAGGGGCCTCTCGGGATTCCTCTCCCGTCGATGCCGGGGCCTTCGACCTTGTGTGAATTCGGTGCCGGAACTTGAGGATTACTCTCCAGTGCTGACATGGATCTTGGGGTACTTCTGGAGTCTCCCCAGGGGAGTCAGTCGTAGTCTCGAGTGGGGCATGCACGTGCGATTTCCTCCAGAGCTGTAGCCGCAGTGTCACCCTTCCCTTCGCGTGGATCAAGGGATCTGTGGCTTTCCCTCGAGGCTTTCCCACGGGGCTTTCCCACGAGGCTTTCCCACAGGGCTGTCCAAGTGCCACCGTGGTGTGAGTCGATCCTCGGCTAGAAAGTCAAGGCAGTGCAGGGAAAACAGGTTTCCCTGGAATGGACTGAGACATCTGGGGACTCTGCGAATGGTGGCACGACCCTTGAGTTCCTCTCGCCTTTCCTGGGGAGAGCGCCTCATCTTGAGATGCGACGGGAACGCCGGGTATTCATTCCCAACCACACAGGGAAAGGATCCCTCCTCTCGAGCTACGAGGCGGACACGGGGCTCCTCTGGATGTGAGCAGAGCTCTTGTGCTTCCTCCAGTGGAGACGGGTATGTCGTGGAAATTCTCGAGTTGCAGCAAGGGTGTGAAGGACCCTTTGGAAATTCCAGAGATTAGGTGTGATTAGCCTCAAGACGCCTCAGCGAAATGGGCCTCATATCGCCTGGAGGCAGAACCCCTGGATTATCTCGTGTTGCGGCAGGTGCTCTCGACTTACGACGGGGACCTCAGGGACACGCTCTGGTGGCCTCAGGAAAGGCCAGTACCCATGCGATTTGCTCGGGGGCCGCTCGGGATTCCTCTCCCATCGATGCCGGGCCCTAAGACCTTGTGTGGAGTCGGTGTCGGAAACTGAGAATTCCTCTGCAGTGCTGACATCGCTCTTGGGTACTTCTGAAGTCTCCCCAGGGGAGTGAGTCCTCGTCTCCAGTGGGGTATGCACGTGCGCTTTTCTCCCGAGTTCTAGCAGCAGTGTCACGCTTCCCTTCCCGTGGATCATAGGATCCGTGGCTTTTCCCTCGAGGCTTTCCCATGAGGCTCTCCCACGACGCTTTCCCACCAGGCTTTTCCAAAGAGGCTTTCCCCCAGTGATGTCCCACGTGCCACCGTGGTGTCAGTCGATCCTCGGTTTGAAAGTCGAGGCAGTGCCAGGGAAACAGGCTTCCCTGGAATGGACTGAGACATCTGGGGACTCTGGGAATGGTGGCACGACCCTGGAGTTCCTCTCGCCTTTCCTGTGGAGAGCGACTCCTCTTGAGACGCTATGGGAACGCCAGGAATTCTTTCCGACAACGCAGGAAAAGGATCCCTACTCTCGAGCTAGGAGCGGAAACGGGGCTCCTCTGGATGTGGGCGGGACTCTCGTGCTTCCTCTCGAGTGGAGACGGTATGTCAGGGAACTTCTTGAGTTACAGCAAGGGCGTGAAGGACCCTTTGGAAGTTTCAGAGGTTAGGTTGATTAGCCTAGAGACGCCTCAGCGGAAATGGGCCTCATCTCGCTTGGAGGGAGAACCTCCTGGATTTTCTCGAGTTGCGGGCAGGTGCTCTCGACTTACAACTGGGACCCCAGGGACTCCTCTGATGGCCTAAGGAAAGGCCAGTCCCCATGCGAGTTGCTCGGGGGCCTCTCGGGATTCACTCCCGTCGAAGCCGGGCCTAAGACCTAGTGTGGAGTCGGTGGTGGAACCTGAGGATTCCTCTTCCGTGCTGACATGGATCTTGGGGTACTTCTGGAGTCTCCCCCAGGGGAGTCAGTCCTCGTCACGAGTCGGGGCATGCACGTGCGCTTTCCTCCCGAGGTTTAGCAGCAGTGTCACGCTTCCCTTCGCATGGATCAAGGGATCTGTGGCTTTCCCTCGAAGCTTTCCCACAGGGCTGTCCCACGAGCCACCGTGCTGTGAGTCGATCCTCGGCTTGAAAGTCGAGGCAGTGCAGGGAAAACAGGTGTCC
>NW_017202823.1:0-6242 GCF_001704415.2 Capra hircus
GCTCGGGGGGGGAAAGAAATCTCTCTGGGTCAAAATAAGGGTGGCAAAAGGATTTCATAATCAACATCAGGACAGCTTTGAGCCGGAGCCTAAAGAATCTTGTGTGGGAGTTGGTGGCCAACACCAGGACAGTTTGTGTAGGACGCACTGAGCATCGCTCTCGTGTTGACATGGAACTTGGGTACTTCTGGAGTTCCCAGGGGAGTCAGTCCGTCTCGAGTGGGGAGATTCACGTGTGCTTTCCTCCTGAGCTGTAGCAGCGGTGTCACGCTTCCCTTCGCGTGGATCAAGGGATCTGTGGCTTTCCCTTGAGGCTTCCCTCGAGGCTTTCCCGAGGTTTTCCCACATGGCATTCCCACATGCCACCGCGGTGTGAGTCGATCCTCGGCTTGAAAGTCGAGGCAGTGCAGGGAAAACAGGTTTCCATTGAATGGACTGAGACATCTGGGGGAGTCTGGGAATGGTGGCACGACCGGAATTCCTCTCGCCTTTCCTGTGGAGAGCGCCTCCTCTTGAGATGCGACGGGAACGCCGGAAATTCTTTCATGACCACGCAGGGAAAGGATCCCTCCTCTCGAGCTAGGAGGCCGACATGGGCTCCTCTGGATGTGGGCAGAACGTTCGTGCTTCCTCTCGAGTGGAGAAGGGTATGTCGGGAACTTCTTGAGTTGCAGCCAGGGTGTGAAGGACCCTTTGGAAGTTCCAGATGTTAAGTGTGATTAGCCTCGAGACGCCCTCAGTGGAAATCGGACTCATCTCGCCTGGAGGGGAGAACCTCCTGGATTTTCTCGAGTTGCGGCAGGTGTTCTCGACTTAAGACGGGGACCTCAGGGATCCGCTCTGGTGGCCTCAGGAAAGGCCAGTCCCCATGTGAGTTGCTCGGTGGCCTCTCGGGATTCCTCTCCCGTCAATGCCGGGGCCTAATATCTTTTTTGGAGTGGGTGCCGGAACCTGAGGATTTTCTCTACAGTGCTGACAGGATCTTGGGGTATTTCTGGAGTCTACCCAGGGGAGTCAGTCCTCATCTCGAGTGGAGGCATGCACGTGCGATTTCCTCCCGAGCTGTAGCAGCAGTGTAACGCTCCCTTCCCGTGGATCAAGGTATCTGTGGCTTTCCTCGAGTCATTCCCACGAGGCTTTCCCACGAGGCTTTCCCACAGGGCTATCCCACGTGCCACCGTGGTGTGAGTCGATCCTCGGCTTGAAAGTCGAGGCAGTGCAGGGAAAACAGTTTTTTCCCTGGAATGGACTGAGACATCTGGGGGACTCTGGGAAAGGTGGCACGACCCTGGAGTTCCTCTCGCCTTTCCTGCGGAGAGCCCCTCCTCTTGAGATGCGACGGAAACGCCGGGAATTCTTTCCCAACCACGCAGGAAAAGGATCCCTCCTCTCGAGCTAGGAGGCGGAAAAGGGGCTCCTCTGGATGTGGGCGGGGACTCTCGTGCTTCCTCTCGAGTGGAGACGGGTATGTCGGGGGAACTTCTTGAGTTGCAAGCCAGGGTGTGAAGGACCCTTTGGAAGTTCCAGATGTTAGGTGTAATTTGCCTGGAGGCGCCTCAGCGGAAATGGGCCTCATCTCGCCTGGAGGGGAGAACCTCCTGGATTTTCTCGAGTTGCGGCAGGTGCTCTTGACTTACGACGGGGACCTCAGGGACCCGCTCTGGTGGCCTCAGGAAAGGCCAGTCCCCATGCGAGTTGCTCGGGGCCTTTCTGGATTCCTCTCCTGTCGATGCCGGGGCCTAAGATCTTGTGTGGAGTCGGTGCCGGAACCTGAGCATTCCTTTCCAGTGCTGACATGGATCTTGGGGTACTTCTGGAGTCTCCCCAGGGGAGTCAGTCCTCGTCTCGAATGGGGGTATGCACGTGCGATTTCCTCCCGAGCTGTAGCAGCAGTGTCACTCTTCCCTTCGCGAGTATCAAGGGATCTGTGGCTTTCCCTCGAGGCTTTCCCAGGAGGCTTTCTCACGAGGCTTTCCCACAGGGCTGTCCCACGTGCCACCGTGGTGTGAGTCGATCCTCGGCTTGAAAGTCGAGGCAGTGCATTGAAAGCAGGTTTCCCTGGAATGGGCTGAGACATCTGCAGGACTCTGCGAATGGTGGCACGACTCTGGAGTTCCTCTCGCCTTTCCTGTGGAGAGCGCCTCCTCTTGAGATGCGACGAGAACGCCCAGAATTCTTTCCCGACCACGGAGGGAAAGGATCCCTCCTCTCGAGCTAGGAGGCGGAAATGGGGCTCCTCTGGATGTGGGCGGAACTCTCGTGCTTCCTCTCGAGTGGAGACGGGTATGTCGGGGAAATTCTTGAGTTGCAGCAAATTTGTGAATGACCCTTTGGAAGTTCCAGAGGTTAGGTGTGATTAGCCTCGAGACGTATCAGTGGAAATGGGCCTCATCTCGCCTGGAGGGGAGAACCTCCTGGATTTTCTAGAGTTGGGGCAAGTGCTCTCGTCTTACGACGGGGACCTAAGGGACCCGCTCTGGTAGGCTCAGGAAAGGCCAGTCCCCATGCGAGTTGTGCGGGGGCCTTTCGGGATTCCTCTCCCGTCGATGCCGGGGCCTAAGACCTTGTGTGGAGTCGGTGCCGGAACCTGAGGATTCCTCTCCTGTGCTGACATGGATCTTGGGGTACTTCTGTAGTCTCCCCAGGGGAGTCAGTCCTCGTCTCGTGTGGGGACATGCACGTGCGCTTTCTTCCCGAGCTGTATCAGCAGTGTTATGCTTCCCTTCGCTTGGATCAAGGGATCTGTGGTTTTCCCTCGAGGCTTTCCCTCGAGGCTTTCCAACGAGGCTTTCCCACAGGGCTGTCACACGTGCCACCGTGGTGTGAGTCGATCCTCGACTTGAAAATGGAGGCAGTGAAGGGAAAACAGGTTTCCCTGGAATGGACTGAGACATCTGGGGGACTCTGGGAATGGTGGCACGACCCTGGAGTTCCTCTCGCCTTTCCTGTGGAGAGCGCCTCATCTTGAGATGCGACGGGAACACCGGGAATTCTTTCCCGACCACGCAGGAAAAGCGTCCCTCCTCTCGAGGTAGGAGGCGGAAACGGGGCTCCTCTGGATGTTGGCGGGACTCTCGTGCTTCCTTTTGAGTGGAGACGGGTATGAAAGGGAACTTCTTGAGTTGCAGCAATGGTGTGAAGGACCCTTTGGAAGTTCCAGAGGTTAGGTGTGATTAGCCTCGAGACGCCTCAGCGGAAATGGGCCTCATCTCGCCTGGAGGGGAGAGCCTCCTGGATTTTCTCGAGTTGCGGTAGGTGCTCTCGACTTACGACGGGGACCTCTGGGACCCGATCTGGTGGCCTCAGGAAAGGCCATTCCCCATGCGTGTTGCTCGGGGGCCTCTCGGGATTCCTCTCCCATCGATGCCGGGGCCTAAGATCTTGTGTGGAGTCGGTGGCGAAACCTGAGCATTTCTCTCCAGTGCTGACATGGATCTTGGGGTACTTCTGGAGTCTCCCCAGGGGAGTCAGTCCTCGTCTCGAGTAGGGACATGCACATGCGCTTTCCTCCCGAGCTGTAGCAGCGGTGTCACGCTTCCCTTCCCGTGGATCAAGGGATCTGTGGCTTTCCCTCGAGGCTTTCCCACGAGGCTTTCCCACGAGGCCTTACCACAGGGCTGTCCCATGCGCCACCGTGGTGTGAGTCGATCCTCGGCTTGAAATTCGAGGCAGTGCAGGGAAAACAGTTTTCCCTGAAATGGACTGAGACATCTGGGGGACTCTGGGAATGGTGGCACGACCCTGGAGTTCCTCTCCCCTTTCCGTTGGAGAGCGCCTCCTCTTGAGATGCGACGGGAACGCGGGTAATTCTTTCCCCAACACGAAGGGAAAGGAACCCTCCTCTCGAGCTAGGAGGCGGAAACGGGGCTCCTCTGGATGTGGGCGGGACTCTCGTGCTTCCTCTCGAGAGGAGACAGTTATGTCGGGGAACTTCTTGAGTTGCAGCAAGGGTGTGAAGGACCCTTTGGAAGTTCCAGAGGTTAGGTGTGATTAGCCTCGAGACGCCTCAGCGGAAATGGGCCTCATTCTCGCCTGGAGGGGAGAACCTCCTGGATTTTCTCGAGTTGCGGCAGGTGCTCTCAACTTACGACGGGGACCTCAGGGACCCGCTCTGGTGGCCTCAGGAAAGGCCAGTCCCCATGCGAGTTGCTCGGGGGCCTCTCGGAATTCCTCTCCCGTCAATGCCCGGGCCTAAGATCTTATGTGGAGTCGGTGCTGGAACCTGAGGATTCCACTCCCAGTGCTGACATGGAACTTGGGTACTTCTGGGGTCTCCCCGGGGGAGTCAGTCCTCGTCTCGTGTGGGGGCATGCACGTGCGATTTCCTCCCGAGCTGTAGCACCAGTGTCACGCTTCCCTTCGCGTTGATTAAGGTATCTGTGGCTTTCCCTCGAGGCTTTCCCACGAGGCTTTCCCACGAGGCTTTCCCGCAGGGCTGTCCTACGTGCCACCGTGGTGTGAGTCGATCCTCGGCTTGAAAGTGGAGGCAGTGCAGGGAAAACAGTTTTCCCTGGAAAGGATTGAGATATCTGGGGGACTCTGGGAATGGTGGCACGACACTGGAGTTCCTCTCGCGGTTCCTGTGGAGAGCGCCTCCTCTTGAGATGGGACGGGAAAGCCGGGAATTCTTTCACAACTTCGCGGGGAAGGATCCCTCCTCTCGAGCTAGGAGGCGGAAACGGGGCTCTTCTGGATGTGGGTTGGACTCTCGTGCTTCCTCTGGAGTGGAGACGGGTATCTCAGGGAACTTCTTGAGTTGCAGCAAAGGTGTGAAGGACCCTTTGGAAGTTCCAGAGGTTATGTGTGATTAACCTTGAGACGCCACAGCGGAAATGGGCCTCATCTCGCCTGGAGGGGAGAACCTCTTTGATTTTCTCGAGTTACCCCAGGTGCTCTCGACTTACGACGGGGACCTCAGGGACCCGCTCTGGTGGCCTCAGGAAAAGGCCAGTCCCCATGCGAGTTGCTCAGGGGCCTCTCGGGATTCCTCTCCCGTCGATGCCGGGGCCTGAGGCCTTGTGAGGAGTCAGTGCCGGAACCTGAGGATTCCTCTCCAGTGCTTAAATGGATCTTGAGGTACTTCTGGAGTATCCCCAGGGGAGTCAGTCCTCGTCTCGAGTGGGGGCATGCACGTGCGCTTTCCTCCCGAGCTGTAGCAGCAGTGTCACGCTTTCCTTCGCGTGGATCATGGGATCTGTGGTGTTCCATCGAGGCTTTCCTCGAGGGTTTCCCACAAGGCTGTCCCTCGTTGCTTCGTGGTGTGAGTTGATCCTCGGCTTGAAAGTCGAGGCAGTGCAGGGAAAACAGGTTTCCCCTGGAATGGACTGAGACATTTGGGGGACTCTGGGAATGGTGGCATGACCCTGGAGTTCCTTTCGCCTTTCCTGTGGAGAGCGCCTCCTCTTGAGATGAGACGGGAACGCCGGGAATTCTTTCCCGACCACGCAGGGAAAGGATCCCTCCTCTCGAGTTAGGAGTCCGAAACGGGTCTCCTCTGGATGTGGGCGGACTCTCGTGCTTCCTCTCGAGTGGAGACGGGTATGTCGGGGAACTTCTTGAGTTGCAGCAAGGGTGTGAAGGACCCTTTGGAAGTTCCAGAGGATAGGTGTGATTAGCCTCGAGAGGCCTCAGGAAAATGGGCCTCATCTGGCCTGGAGGGGAGAACCTCCTGGATTTTTCTCGAGTTGCGGCAGGTGCTGTCGACTTACGTCGGGGACTTCAGGGACCAGATCTGGTGGCCTCAGGAAAGGCCAGTCCCCTTGCGAGTTGCTCGGGGCCTCTTGGGTTTCCTCTCCCGTCGATTCCGGGGCCTAAGACCTTGTGTGGAGTCGGTGCCGGAACGTGAGGATTCCTCTCCAGTGCGGACATGGATCTTGGGGTTCTTCTGGAGTCTCCCCAGGTTAGTCAGAGTCTCGAGTGGGGGCATGCACGTTCAATTTCCTCCCCGATCTGTGGAAGCAGTGTCACACCTTCCCTTAGCATGTATCAAGGGATCTGCAGCTTTCCCTCGAGGCTTTCCAATGAGGCTTTCCCACGAGGATTTTTCCTCAGGGCTGTCCCACGTGCCGCCGTGGTGTGAGTCGATCCTCGGCTTAAAAGTCGAGGCAGTGCAGGGAAAACAGGTTTCCCTGGAATTGACAGAGACATCTGGGGACTCTGGAAAGGTGGAACGACCCTGGAGTTTCTCTAGCCTTTCTGTGGAGAGGGCCTCCTCTTGAGATGCGACGGGGAACGCCGGAATG
>NW_017202824.1:0-6241 GCF_001704415.2 Capra hircus
CGAGGCTAATTACACCTAACCTCTGGAACTTTCAAAGGGTCCTTCACACCCTTGCGCAACTCAAGAAGTTCCCCGACATACCCGTCTCCACTCGAGAGGAAGCAGAGAATCCGCCCACATCCCAGAGGAGCCCGTTTTCCTCCTCCTAGCTCGAGGGGAGGATCCTTTCCCTGCGTGGTCGGGAAAGAATTCCGCATTTCCGTCGCATCTCAAGAGGAGGCCTCTCACAGGAAAGGCGATAGGAACTCCAGGGTCGTGCCACCATTCCCAGAGTCCCCCAGATGTCTCCGTCCGTTCCAGGGAAACCTGTTTTCCCCAGCACTGCGTCGACTTTCAATCTGAAGATCGACTCACACCACGGTGGCACGTGGACAGCCCTGTGGGAAAGCCTCGTGGGAAAGCCTCGAGGGAAAGCCACAGATCCCTTGATCCACGCGAATGGAAGCGCGACAGTGCTGCTACACTCGAGAGGAAAGCGCACGTGCATGCCCCCACTCGAGAGGAGGACTGACTCCCCTGGAGACTCCAGAAGTACCCCAAGATCCATGTCAGCACTGGAGAGGAATCCTCAGGTTCCGGCACTGATTCCACACAAGGTCTTAGGCCCGGCATCGACGGGGAGGGAATCCCGAGAGGCCCCGAGCAACTCGCATGGGGACTGGCCTTTCCTGAGGCCACCAGAGCGGGTCCCTGAGGTCCCAGTCGTAAGTCGAGAGCACCTGCCGCAACTCGAGAAAATCCATTAGGTTTCTCCCTCCAGGCGAGATGAGGCCCTTTTCCGATGAGGCTCCTCAAGGCTAATCACAATTAAACGGAATTTCCACGGGTCCTTCACACCCTTGCTGCAACTCAAGAAGTTCCCGTCATACCCGACTCCACTCGAGAAGAAGCACGAGAGTCCCGCCCACATACAGAGGAGCCCCGTTTCCGCCTCATAGCTCTAGAGGAGGGATCCTTTCCTTGCGTGGTCTGGAAAAGTATTCCCGCGTTTCCGTCGCATCTCAAGAGGAGGCGCTCTCCACTTGAAACGAGAGGAACTCCAGGTTCGTGCCACCACCACTCCCCAGATGTCTCATTCCATTCCACAGAAACCATTTTTCCCTACACTGCCTCGACTTTCAAGCTGAGGATCGACTCACACCACGGTGGCATGTGGGACAGCCTGTGGGAAAGCCTCGTGGGAAAGTCTCCTGAGAAAGCCTCGAGGGAAAGCCACAGATCCCATGATCCACGCGAAGGGAAGCTTGACACTGCTGCTACAGCTCGGGGGGAAAACACCACGTGCATATCCACTCGCGACGAGGACTGACTCCCCTGGGAGACTCCAGAAGTACCCCAAGATCCATGTCAGCACTGGAGAGGAATCCTCAGGATCCGACACAGACTCCACACAAGGTCCAGGGCCGGCATCGACGGGAGAGGAATCCCGAGAGGCCCCAGCAACTGCATGGGACTGGCCTTTCCTGAGGCCACCAGAGCGGGTCCCTGAGGTCCCAGTCGTAAGTCGAGAGCACCTGCCGCAACTCGAGAAAATCCAGGAGGTTCTCCCCCTCCAGGCGAGATGAGGCCCATTTCTGCTGAGGCGTCTCGAGGCTAATCACACCTAACCTCTCGAACTTCCAAGGGTCCTTCACACCCTTGCTGCAACTCAAGAAGTTCCCCGACATACCCGTCTCCACTCGAGAGGAAGCACGAGAGTCCCGCCCAATCCAGAGCAGCCCCCGTTTCCGCCTCATACCTCGAGCGAGGGATCCTTTCCCTGCGTGGTCGGGAAAGAATTCCCGGCGTTCCCGTCGCATCTCAAGAGGAGGCGCTCTCCACTGGAAGGCGAGAGGAACTCCAGGGTCTTGCCACCATTCCCAGAGTCCCCCAGATGTCTCAGTCCATTCCAGAGAAACCTGTTTTCCCTGCATTGCGTCGACTTTCAAGCCGAGGATCGACTCACACCACGGTGGCACGTGGGACAGCCCTGTGGAAAGCCTCGTGGAAAAGCCTCTTGGGAAAGCGTCGAGGGAAAGCCACAGATCCGTTGATCCACGCGAAGGGAAGCGTGACACTGCTGCTACAGCTCGGGAGGAAAGCGCACGTGCATGCCCCCACTCGAGTAGAGGACTGACTGCCCTGGGGAGACTCCAGAAGTACCCCAAGAACTATGTCAGCACTGGAGAGGAATCCTCAGGTTACAGCACCGACTCCACACAAGACCTTAGTCTCCGACATCAAGGGGAGAGGAATCCCGAGAGGCCCCTTAGCTACTCACATGGGAACTGGCCTTTCCTGAGGCCAGCAGAACGGGTCCCTGAGGTCCCCGTCGTAAGTCGAGAGCACCTGCCGCAACTCGAGAAAATCCAGGGGGTTCTCCCCTCCAGGCGAGATGAGGCCCATTTCCACTGAGGCGTCTCGAGGCTAATTACACCTAACCTCTGGAACTTCCAAAGGGTCCTTCACACCCTTGCCGCAACTCAGGAAGTTCCCCGACATACCCGTCTCCACTCGAGAGTAAGCACGAGATTCCCGCCCACATCCAGCAGAGACCCGTTTCCGCCTCCTAGCTCGAGAGGAGGGATCCTTTCCCTGCGTGGTCGGGAAAGAATTCGCGGCGTTCCCGTCACATCTCACGAGGAGGCGCTCTCTACAGGAATGGCGAGAGGAACTCCAGGGTCGTGCCACCATTCCCAGAGTCCCCCAGATGTCTCAGTCCATTCCAGGGAAACCTGTTTTCCCTGCACTGTCTCGACTTTCTAGCCGAGAATGGACTCACACCACGGTGGCACGTGGGACATCCCTGTGGGAAAACCTCGTGGGAAAGCCTCGAGGGAAAGCCACAGATCCCTTGATCCAGGCGAAGGGATGCGTGACACTGCTGCTACAGCTCGGGAGGAAAGCGCACGTGCATGCCCCCACTCGAGACGAGGACTGACTCCCCTGGGGAGACTCCAGAAGTACCCCAAGAAGCATGTCAGCACTGAAGAGGAATCCTCAGATTCCGGCACCGAAGCCACACAAGGTCTTAGGCCCCGGCATCGACGGGAGAGGAAACCCGAGAGGCACCCGTGCAACTCGCATGGGGACTGGCCTTTTCTGAGGCCACCAGAGCGGGTCCCTGAGGTCCCCGTCGTAAGTCGAGAGCACCTGTCGCAACTCGAGAAAATCCAGGAGGTTCTCCCCTCCAGGCGAGATGAGGCCCATTTCCACTGAGACGTCTCGAGGCTAATCAAACCTAACCTATGGAACTTCCAAAGGGTCCTTCACACCCTTGCTGCAACTCAAGAAGTTCCCCGACATACCCGTCTCCACTCGAGAGGAAGCAGGAAAGTCCCGCCCACATCCAGAGGAGCCACGTTTCCTCCTCATTGCTCGAGAGGTTTGATCCTTTCCCTGCGTGGTCGGGAAAGAATTCGCGGCATTCCCGTCCCACATCAAGAGGAGGCGCTCTCCAGAGGAAAAACGAGAGGAACTCCAGAGTCGTGCCCCCATTCCCAGAGTCCCCCAGATGTCTCAGTCCATTCCAGGGAAACCTGTATTCCCTGCACTGCCTCGACTTTCAAGCCGAGGATCGACTCACACCACAGTGGCACGTGGGACAGCCCTGTGGGAAAGCCTCGTGGGAAAGCCTCTTGCGAAAGCCTCGAGGGAAAGCCACAGATCAGTTGATACACGCGAAGGAAGCGTGACACTGTTGCTACAGCTCGGGAGGAAAGCGCACGTGTATGCCCCCACTCGAGTAGAGGACTGACTGCCCTGGGGAGACTCCAGAAGTACCCCAAGATCCATGTCAGCACTGGAGAGGAATCCTCAGGTTCCGGCACCGACTCCACACAAGATCTTAGGCCCTGGCATCGACGGGAGAGGAATCCCGAGAGGCCCCCGAGCAACTCGCATGGGGACTGGCCTTTCCTGAGGCCACCAGAGCGGGTCCCTGAGGTCCCCGTCGTAAGTTGAGAGCACCTGCCGCAACTCTAGAAAATCCAGGAGGTTCTCCCCTCCAGGCGAGATGAGGCCCATTTCCACTGAGGCGTCTCGAGGCTAATTACACCTAACCTCTGGAACTTCCAAAGGGTCCTTCACACCCTTGCCGCAACTCAAGAAGTTCCCCGACATACCCGTCTCCACTCGAGAGGAAGCACGAGAATCCCGCCCACATCCAGAGGAGCCCTGTTTCCTCCTCCTAGCTCGAGGGGAGGGATCCTTTCCCTGCGTGGTCGGGAAAGAATTCCCGGCATTTTCCGTCGCATCTCAAGAGGAGGCTCTCTCAACAGGAAAGGCGATAGGAACTCCAGGGTCGTGCCACCATTCCCAGAGTCCCCCAGATGTCTCCGTCCGTTCCAGGGAAACCTGTTTTCCCAGCACTGCGTCGACTTTCAATCTGAAGATCGACTCACACCACGGTGGCACGTTGGACAGCCCTGTGGGAAAGCCTCGTGGGAAAGCCTCGAGGGAAAGCCACAGATCCCTTGATCCACGCGAATGGAAGCGCGACAGTGCTGCTACAAACTCGAGAGGAAAAGCGCACGTGCATGCCCCCACTCGAGAGGAGGACTGACTCCCCTGGGGAGACTCCAGAAGTACCCCAAGATCCATGTCAGCACTGGAGAGGAATCCTCAGGTTCCGGCACTGATTCCACACAAGGTCTTAGGCCCCGGCATCGACGGGGAGAGGAATCCCGAGAGGCCCCGAGCAACTCGCATGGGGACTGGCCTTTCCTGAGGCCACCAGAGCGGGTCCCTGAGGTCCCAGTCGTAAGTCGAGAGCACCTGCCGCAACTCGAGAAAATCCATTAGGTTCTCCCCTCCAGGCGAGATGAGGCCCTTTTCCGATGAGGGCTCCTCAAGGCTAATCACAATTAAACGCTGGAATTTCCCACGGGTCCTTCACACCCTTGCTGCAACTCAAGAAGTTCCCCGTCATACCCGACTCCACTCGAGAAGAAGGACGAGAGTCCCGCCCACATACAGAGGAGCCCGTTCCGCCTCATAGCTCTAGAGGAGGGATCCTTTCCTTGCGTGGTCTGGAAAGTATTCCCGGCGTTTCCGTCGCATCTCAAGAGGAGGCGCTCTCCACTTGAAACGGGAGAGGAACTCCAGGTTCGTGCCACCGTTCCCACACTCCCCCAGATGTCTCATTCCATTCCACAGAAACCATTTTTCCCTACACTGCCTCGACTTTCAAGCTGAGGATCGACTCACACCACGGGTGGCATGTGGGACAGCCTGTGGGAAAGCCTCGTGGGAAAGTCTCCTGAGAAAGCCTCGAGGGAAAGCCACAGATCCCATGATCCCACGCGAAGGGAAGCTTGACACTGCTGCTACAGCTCGGGTGGAAAACCCACGTGCATATCTCCACTCGCGACGAGGAATGACTCCCCTGGGAGACTCCAGAAGTACCCAAGATCCATGTCAGCACTGGAGAGGAATCCTCAGGATCCGACACAGACTCCACACAAGGTCCCAGGGCCCGGCATCGACGGGAGAGGAATCCCGAGAGGCCCCGAGCAACTGCATGGGGACTGGCCTTTCCTGAGGCCACCAGAGCGGGTCCCTGAGGTCCCAGTCGTAAGTCGAGAGCACCTGCCGCAACTCGAGAAAATCCAGGAGGTTCTCCCCTCCAGGCGAGATGAGGCCCATTTCTGCTGAGGCGTCTCGAGGCTAATCACACCTAACCTCTCGAACTTCCGAAGGGTCCTTCACACCCTTGCTGCAACTCAAGAAGTTCCCCGACATACCCGTCTCCACTCGAGAGGAAGCACGAGAGTCCCGCCCAAATCCAGAGCAGCCCCGTTTCCGCCTCATACCTCGAGCGGAGGGATCCTTTCCCTGCGTGGTCGGGAAAGAATTCCCGGCGTTCCCGTCGCATCTCAAGAGGAGGCGCTCTCCACTGGATAGGCGAGAGGAACTCCAGGGTCTTGCCACCATTCCCAGAGTCCCCCAGATGTCTCAGTCCATTCCAGAGAAACCTGTTTTCCCTGCATTGCGTCGACTTTCAAGCCGAGGATCGACTCACACCACGTGGCACGTGGACACCCTGTGGAAAGCCTCGTGGAAAAGCCCTCTTGGGAAAGCGTCGAGGAAAGCCACAGATCCGTTGATCCACGCGAAGGGCAAGCGTGACACTGCTGCTACAGCTCGGGAGGAAAGCGCACGTGCATGCCCCACTCGAGTAGAGACTGACTGCCCGGGGAGACTCCAGAAGTACCCCCAAGATCTATGTCAGCACTGGAGAGGAATCCTCAGGTTACAGCAC
>NW_017202825.1:0-6241 GCF_001704415.2 Capra hircus
AGTGCAGGGAAACAGGTTTCCCTGGAATGGACTGAGACACTCTGGGGGACTCTGGGAATGGTGGGCGACCCTGGAGTTCCTCTCGCCTTTCCTGTGGGAGAGCGCCTCCTCTTGAGATGCGACGGGAGCCGGGCATTCTTTCCCGTAACGCAGGGAAAGGATCCCTCCTCTCGAGCTAGGAGGCGAAACGGGGCTCCTCTGGATGTGGGCGGACTCTCGGCTTCCTCTTCGAGTGGAGACGGGTGTGTCGGGGAACTTCTTGAGTTGCAGCAAGGGTGTGAAGGACCTTTGGAAGTTCAAGAGGTTAGGTGTGATTAGCCTCGAGACGCCTCTGTGGAAATGGGCCTCATCTCGCCTGGAGGGGAGAACGTCCTGGATTTTCTCGAGTTGCGGCAGGTGCTCTCGACTTACGACGGGACCTCAGGGACCCGCTCTGGTGGCCTCAGGAAAGGCCAGTCCCCATGGAGTTGCTCGGGGCCCATCGGGATTCCTCTCCCGTCGATGCTGGGGCCTAAGACCTTTGTGGAGTCACTGCCGAAACCTGAGGATTCCTCTCCAGTGCTGACATGGATCTTGGGGTACTTCTGTAGTCTCCCCAGGGGAATCAGTCCTCGTCTCGAGTCGGGGCATGAACGTGCTCTTTTCTTCCGAGCTTTAGCAGCAGTCTCGTGCTTCCCTTCGCGTGGATCAAGGGATCTGTGGCTTTCCCTCGAGGCTTTCCCACGAGGCTTTCCCATGAGGCTTTCCCACAGGGCTGTCCCAGGTGCCTCCTTGGTGTGAGTCGATCCTGGGCTTGAAAGTGGAGGCAGTGCAGGGAAAACAGTTTTCCCTGGAATGGACTGAGACATCTGGGGGACTCTGCGAATGGTGGCACGACCCTGGAGTTCCTCTCGCCCCTCCTGTGGAGAGTGCCTCCTCTTGAGATGCGACGGGAACGACGGGAATTCTTTGCTAAACACGCAGGGAAAGTATCCCTCCGCTCGAGCTATGAGGGGGAAACGGGGCTCCTTTGGATGTGTTCAGGAGTCTCGTGCTTCCTCTCGAGTGGAGACGGGTATGTCGGGGAACTTCTTGAGTTGCTGCAAGGGTGTGAAGGACCCTTTGGAAGTTCCAGATGTTAGATGTGATTAGCCTCGAGACGCCTCAGCGGAAATAGGCCTGATCTCGCCTGGAGGGGAGAACCTCCTGGATTTTCTCGAGTTGCGCCAGGTGCTCTCGACTTACGACAGGGACCTAAGGCGCCCGCTTTGGTGGCCTCAGGAAAGGCCAGTCCCCATGCGAGTTGCTCGGAGCCTCTCCTGATGTCTCTCCCTCTCCAGTGCTGTCTTGGATCTTGACTGGCCTTTCCTGAGGCCACCAGAGCGGGGTCCCTGCGGTCCCCGTCGTAAGTCGAGAGCACCTGCCGCAACTGGAGAAAATCAAGGATGTTCTCCCCTCCAGGCAAAATGAAGCCTATTTCCGCTGACACATCTCAAGGCTAAGCACACTTAAACTCTGGAACTTCCAAAGGGTCCTTCACACCCTTGCTGCAAATCAAGAAGTTCCCCGACATACCCGTCTCCACTCAAGAGGAAGCACCGATAGTTCCGCCCACATCCAGAGGAGCCCCGTTTCCGCCTCATAGCTCGAGAGGAGGGATCCTTTCCCTGCGAGGTCGGGAAAGAATTCCCGGCGTTCCCGTCGCATCTCAAGAGGAGGCGCTCTCCACAGGAAAGGCGAGCCGAACTCCACGGACATGCCATTATTCTCCGAGTCCCCCAGATGTCTCAGTCCATTCCAGGGAAACCTGTTTCCCCGCACTGACTCGACTTTCAAGCCCGAGGATCGACTCACACCACTGTGGCACGTGCATAGCCGTGTTGGCAAAGCCTCGTGGGAAAGCCTTGTGGGAAAGCCTCGAGGGAAAGCCAGCAGATCCCTTGATCCACGGCGAAGGGAAGCACGGGAACTTCGCTGACTCGCAGGAAGGGTCTCGAGGATAGCGACACGGTGGCATGCCCTGGATGTGGCGAACTATCGTGCTTACTTGAGTGACGTAGCGGAACTGCTTCATTTGCAGCGGGTGTGAGGACTCCAGCAGTACCAAGATCCATGTCAGCACTGGAGAGGTATCCTCAGGTTACAGCACCGACTCTACGTAAGGTCTGAGGCCCCGGCATCGACGGGAGAGGAATCCGGAGAGGGCCCCGAGGAACTCGCATGGGGACTGGAATTTCCTGAGGCCACTAGAGTGGGTCCCTGAGTTCCCCATGGTAAGTCTAGAGCACCTGCCGCAGCTCGAGAATATCCAGGAGTTTCTCCCCTCCAGGCGAGATGAGGCCCATTTCCATTGAGGCATCTCGGGGCTAATCACACCTAACCTCTAGAACTGCCAAAGGGTCCTTCACACCCTTGCTGCAACTCAAGAAGTTCCCCAACATACCCGTCTCCACTCGAGAGGAAGCACGAGAGTCCCGCCCACATGAGGAGGAGCCCCGTTTCCACCTCATAGCTCGAAAGAAGGGATCCTTTCCCTGCGTGGTCGGGAAAGAATTTCCGGCATTCCCGTCGCATCTCAAGAGTAGGCGCTCTCCACAGAAAAGGCGAGAGGAACTCCAGGGTCGTGCCACCATTCCCAGATTCCCTCAGATGTCTCAGTCCATTCCAGGGAAACTTGTTTTCCCTGTACTGCCTCGACTTTCAAGCCGAGGATCGACTCACACCCGGTGGCACGTGGGACAGCCCTGTGGGAAAGCCTCGTGGAAAAGCCTCGAGGGAAAGCCTTCAGGGAAAGCCACTGATACCATGATCCAATCGCCAAGAAGCGTGACACTGCTGCTACAGCTCGGGAGGAAAGCGCACGTGCATGCCCCCACTCGAGACGAGGACTGACTCCCCTGGGGAGACTTCAGAAGTACCCCAAGATCCATGTCAGCACTGTCAGGAATCCTCAGGTTCCGGCACCGACTCACACAAAGTCTTAGGCCCCGGCATCGACGGGAGAGGAATCCCGAGAGGCCCCCGAGCAACTTGCATGGGGACTGGCCTTTCCTGAGGCCACCAGAGCGGCTCCCTGAGGTCCCTGTCGTAAGTCGAGAGCACCTGCCGCAACTCGAGAAAATTCAGGAGGTTCTCCCCTCCAGGCGAGATGAGGCCCATTTCCACTGAGGCATCTCGACGCTAATCACACCTAACCTCTGGAACTTGCAAAGCGTCCTTCACACCCTTGCTGCAACTCAAGCAGTTCCCCGACATACCGTCTCCACTCGAGAGGAAGTACGATAGTCCCGCCCACATCCAGAGGAGCCCCCGTTTCCGCCTCCTAGCTCGAGAGGAGGGATCCTTTCCCTGCGTGGTGGGGAAAGAATTTCCGGCGTTCCCGTTGCATCTCAAGAGGAGGTGCTCTCCACAGGAAAGGCGAGAGGAAGTCCAGGGTCGTGACACCATTCCCAGAGTCCCGATGTCTCAGTCCATTCCAGGGAAAACTGTTTTCCCTGCACTGCCTCGACTTTCAAGCCCAGGGTCGACTTTCACCACGGTGGCACGTGGGACAGCCCTGTGGGAAAGCCTCGTGGGAAAGTCTCGTGGGAAAGCCTCGAGGGAAAGCCATAGATCCCTTGATCCAGGCGAAGGGAAGCGTGACACTGCTGCTACAGCTCGGAGGAAAGCACACGTGCATGCCCCCACTCGAGACGAGGACTGACTCCCCTGGGGAGACTCCAGAAGTACCCCAAGATCCATGTCAGCACTGGAGAGGAATCCTCTGGTTCTGGCACCGACTCCAAACAAGGTCTTAGGCCCCGGCATCGACGGGAGAGGAATCCTGAGAGGCCACCGTGCAACTCGCATGGGGACTGGCATTTCCTCAGGCCAACAGAGCGGTTCCCTGAGGTCCCCGTCATAGGTCGAGACACCTGCCGCAACTTGAGAAAATCCAGGTGGTTGTCCCTCCCAGGAGAGATGGGCCCATTTCCGCTGGGGGCGTCTCGAGGCTAATCACACCTAAGCTCTGGAATTTCCAAAGGGTCCTTCACACCCTTGCTGCAACTCAAGAAGTTCCCCCACATACCCGTCTCCACTCGAAAGGAGGCACGAGAGTCCCGCCCACATCCAGAGGAGCCCCGTTTCCGTCTCATAGCTCGAGAGGAGGGATCCTTTCCCAGCGTGATAGCGAAAGAATTCTCGGGAGTCACTCTCCACAGGAAAGGCGAGAGGAACTCCCTGTCATGCCACCATTCCCAGAGTCCCCCAGATGTCTCAGTCAATTCCAGGAAATCCTGTTTTCCCTGCACTGCCTCGACTTTCAAGCCGAGGATCAACTCACACCATGGTGGTACGTGGGACAGCCCTGTGGGAAAGCCTCGTGGGAAAGCCTCGAGGGAAAGCCACAGATCCCTTGATTCACGCGAAGGGAAGCCTGACACTGCTGCTACAGCTCGGGAGGAAAGCGCACGTGCATGCCCCCACTCGAGACGAGGACTGACTCCCCTCGGGAGACTCCAGTAGTACCCCAAGATCCATGTCAGCACTGGAGAGGAATCCTCAGGTTCCAGCACCGACTCCGTACAAGGTCTCAGACCCGGCATCAACGGGAGAGGAATCCCGAGAGGCCATCGAACAACTCGCATGGAGACTGGCCTTTCCTCAGGACACCGGAGAGGGTCCCTGAGGTCCCGTCGTAATTCTAGAGCACCTGCCACACTCGAGAAAATCCAGGAGGTTCTCCCCTCCAGGCGAGATGAGGCCCATTTCCGCTGAGGCGTCTCGAGGCTAATCACACCCTAACCTCTGGAACTTCCAAAGGTTCCTTCACACCTTAGCTGCACTCAAGAAGTTCCCCGACACACCCGTCTCCACTCCAGAGGAAGCACGAAGGTCCCGGCCACATCCAGAGGAGCTCCGTTTCCGCCTCCAAGCTAAAGATGAGGGATCCTTCCCTGCTTCCTCGGGATAGAATTCCCGACGTTTCCGACGCTTCTCAAGAGGAGGCCCACTGCACAGGAAAGGCGAGAAGAACTCATGGGTCGTGCCACCATTCCAAGAGTCCCCCAGATATCTCAGTCCATTCCAGAGGATCCTGTTTTCCCTGCACTGCTTCGACTTTCACGCCGAGGATCGACTCACACCACGGTGGCACGTGGGAGGGCCCTGTGGGAAAGCCTCGTGGGAAAGCCTTGAGGGAAAGCCACAGATCCCTTGATCCACGCGAAGGGAAGCGTGACACTGCTGCTACAGCACGGGAGGAAAGCGCACGTGCATGCCCCCACTCGAGACGAGGACTGACTCCCCTTGGGAACTCCAGAAGTACCCCAACATGCATGTCAGCCTTGGAGAGGAATCCTCAGATTCCGGCCCCGACTCCACACAAGGTCTTAGGCCCTGGCATCGACGGGAGTGGAATAGCGACAGGCCCTCTAGCAACTCGCATGGGGACTGGCCTTTCCTGAGGTCACCAGAGCGGGTCCCTGAGGTCCCCGTCGTAAGTCGAGAGCACCTGCCGCAACTCGGTAAAATCCAGGCGGTTCTCCCTCCAGGCGAGATGAGGCCCGTTTCCCCTGAGGTGTCTCGAGGCTAATCACACGTGACCTCTGGAACTTCCAAAGAGTCTTTCACAGTCATGCTGCAACTCAAGAAGTTCCCCGACATACCCGTCTCCACTCAAGAGGAAGCACGAGTGTCCCGGCCACATCCAGAGGAGCTCCGTTTCCGGCTCGTAGCTCGAGATGAGCGATCCTTTCCCTGATTGGTCGGGAAAGAATTCCCGGCATTCCCATCGCATCTCAAGAGGAGGCGCTCTCCAAAGGAAAGGGGAGAGGAACTGCAGGGTCGTGCCACCATTCCGAGACTCACCCAGATGTCTCAGTCCATTCCACAGGAACCTGTTTTCCCTGCACTGCCTTGGCCTTCATGCCGAGGATCGACTCACACCACCGTCACACGTGGGACAGCCCTGTGGGAAAGCCTAGTGGGAAAGACTCGAGGGAAAGCCACAGATCCCTTGGTCCAGGCATGGGGAAGCGTGACACTGCTGCTACAGCATGGGAGGAAAGGGCACGCTCATGCCCCCACTCGAGACGAGGCCTGACTCCCTTGTGGAGACTCGAGAAGTACCACAAAATCCATGTCAGCACTGGAGAGGAATCCTCAGCTTCCGGCCCCGACTCCACACAAGGTCTTAGGCCCCGCATCGACGGGAGAGGAATCACGAGAGGCCCCCTAGCAACACGCATGATCGTAACTCGAGAGCACCTGCTGAAACTCG
>NW_017202826.1:0-6241 GCF_001704415.2 Capra hircus
TCGAGCACATTCCAGATCCCCCAGATGTCTCAGTCCATTCCAGGGAAACCTGTTTTCCCTGCACTGTTTCGACTTTCAAGCCGAGGATCGACTTACACACGGTGGCACGTGGGACAGTCCTTTGGGAAAGTCTCGTGGGAAATCCTCGTGGGAAAGCCTCGAAGGAAAGCCACAGATCCCTTGATCCATGCGAAGGAAAGCGTGACACTGCTGCTACAGCTCGGGAGGAAAGCGCACTTGGATTCCCCCACTCGAGACGAGGACTGAGTCCCCTGGGGAGACTCCAGAAGTACCCCAAGATCCATGTCAGCACTGGAGAGGAATACTCAGGTTTCGACACCGACTCCACACACATGGTCTTAAGCCCAGCATCGACGGGAGAGGATCCCGAGAGGCCCCTGAGCAACTCGCATGGGGATTGGCCTTTCCTGAGGCCACCAGAGCAGGTCCCTGAGGTCCCGTCGTAAGTCGAGAGCACCTGCCGCAACTCGAGAAAATCCAGGAGGTTCTCCCTCCAGGCGAGATGAGGCCCATTTCCGCTGAGGCGTCTCGAGGCTAATCACACCTAACTTCTGGAACTTCCAAACGGGTCCTTCACACCCTTGCTGCAACTCAAAAGTTCCCCGACATACCGTCTCCACTCGAGAGGAAGCACGAGAGTCCCGCCCACATCCAGAGGAGCCCCGTTTCGCCCTCCTTGCTCGAGAGACGGGTTCCTTTCCCTGCGTTTTCGGGAAAGAATTCCCGGCGTTCCTGTCGCATCTTAAGAGGAGGCACTCTCCACAGGAAAGGTGAGAGGAACTCCAGGGTCGTGCCACCATTCCCAGAGTCCTCCAGATGTCTCAGTCCATTCCAGGGAAACCTGTTTTCGCCTGCACTGTTTCGACTTTCAAGCCGAGGATCGACTCACACACGGTGGCACGGGGACAGCCCTGTGGGAAAGCCTCGAGGAAAGCCACAGATCCCTTTTATCCACGCGAAGGGAAGCGCGACACTGCTGCTACAGCTGGGAGGAAAGCGCACGTGCATGCCCCCCTCTCGAGACGAGGACTGACTCCCTTGGCAGACTCCAGAAGTACCCCAAGATCCATGTCAGCACTGGAGAGGAATGCTCAGGTTACGGCACCGATTCCACACAAGATCTAGGCCCCGGCATCGATGGGAGAGGAATCCCGAGAGGCCCCCGAGCAACTCGCATGGGGACTGGACTTTCCTGAGGCCACCAGAGCGGGTCCCTGAGGTCCCCGTCGTAAGTCGAGAGCACCTGCCGCAACTCGAGAAAATCCAGGAGGTTCTCCCCTCCAGGCGAAATGAGGCCCCATTTCCGCTGAGGCGTCTCGAGGCTAATCACATCTAACATCTGGAACTTCCAAAGGGTCCTTCACACCCTTGCTGCAACTCAAGAAGTTCTCTGACATACCCGTCTCAACTCGAGAGGAAGCACGAGAGTCCCGCCCACATCCAGAGGAGCCCCGTTTCCGCCTCCTAGCTCGAGAGGAGGGATCCTTTTCCTGCGTGGTGGGGAAAGAATTCCCCGTGTTCCCGTCGCATCTCAAGTGGAGGCGCTTGCCAGGGTCCAGCCCCGGTGGATCCAGGGAATTCGAAGGCTGGACGGGGTTGGCGTGGAAAGACTTGTTTGTTTATTAATGTAAGATTAGGTTAAGAAACTATAGTGTAATAAGAAGATTAAGTGGAGGAAGAGGGCTGAATAGCTTGGTTTTCACGGAAGGCCATTAAAATTCCAGACAAGGAATTTGCACCATCTACGTTGGGCCACCGGCGCCCGCTTGAATATCTAAGGGTGCCTCGCCTTAAGCTCCCTTTCGTGCGGGTCTTAACAGCCGGGGCAAGTAAGTAGACCTGGCGAGCCTCCGCGCCCCAGATGGAGATTCAGCCTGAAGTTAAAGTAAAGAGCAGAGAGAGGGAAGGGGAGAGAAGAAGAGAGAGAGAGAGACATGGGGGATCCAGAGTCCCAAGAAACTAGGCCGAGAGACTAGTTCGAGAAACTGGTCCAATCCTTTATTGTTCAGAAGGCCTTTTATACTTTTGATAAAACATGGAGATCAATGGGTAACACAGAATTATGTAGCGTTCGCAGCGCAGACTCTTTCTATACATCATTTGTATACAAAAGGTCTCTGGTGATTTACATTATCTTCTGGCCAAGAGGCTTGTTAACACTTTTTAGCTCTCTTCCTTAATAATGTTAATTTTGTTTCCCCCTGAAGTGTTTTTTTTAATCTGCATCTCCTTAAAGCATTAAAGTTACATCTCTATAGAACAAAGGTGCAGTGCGATAGAACAAAGGTGCAGTGGGATATAACAAAGAAGGTACTTAAACTCGAGGATCTAATGTTGCTAATACTAGGTCTACTACTTGTTTTTCTATATACCAACTATATCTAAAAATAAAGGATATGAAAATTTGGCAGCAAACATTGACTCAACAAATGAAACTTATAATCAGTCCTATTCTAAAGATTTTGACTCCTCGGAAGCCCCTACATTCCTAGGATGTTTTAAGCTTCCTGTGCCTCCTGCGGTCAGGAGGCCTCAAACAAACACACTTGCAGAGTCCTGCAGGCAGGCTAGAAACCATCGGAGGGGTTTTTTTGGATTGAAACACTCTTTCAAATGCAGAAGACTAAAGCCCTGAATTGACTTTTTCCAGAAAATGTCAGAAGAGTGGAAAAGCAGAGCACAAAAGCGGCAGATTTTTGTTGGGGTACATGCTTAGGAATTTCCAGAGGGGCCCCTGAAGTCTGAGCACGCCTTGCGTATGTCAGCTCCTTCCTCATGACCTTGTCACGGGCGGGATTCCTCACAAAGGCTTCCGGCAGGCGCTCTCCACAGGAAAGGCGAGAGGAACTCCAGGGTCGTGCCACCATTCCCAGAGTCCCCAGATGTCTCAGTCCATTCCAGGGAAACCTGTTTTCCCTGCACTGCCTCGACTTTCAACCCAAGGAACGACTCACACCACGGTGGCACGTGGGACAGCCCTGTGGGAAAGCCTCGTGGGAAAGCCTCCTGGGAAAAGCCTCGAGGAAAAGCTACAGATCCGTTGATCCACGCAAAGGGAAGCGCGACACTGCTGCTACAGCTCGGGAGGAAAGCGCACGTGCATGCCCCGACTCGAGACGCGGACTGACTTCCCTGGGGAGACTCCAGAAGTACCCCAAGATCCATGTCAGGGCTGGAGAGGAATCCTCAGGTTCCGGCATCGACTACACACAAGGTCTTAGGCCCCGGCATCGACGGGAGAGGAATCCCGAGAGGCCCCCGAGCAATTCGCATGGGGACTGGCATTTCCTGAGGCCACCAGGGCGGTCCCTGAGGTCCCCGTCTTAAGTCCACAGTACCTGCCAACTCGAGAAAATCCAGGAGGTTCTCCCCTTCAGGCGAGATGAGGCCCATTTCCCCTGAGGCGTCTCGATGCTAATCACACCTAACCTCTGGAACTTCCAAAGGGTCCTTAACACCCTTGCTGCAACACAAGAAGTTCCTCGACATACACGTTTCCAATCGAGAGGAAGCACGAGAGTCCCACCCACATCCAGAGGAGCCCCGTTTACGCTTCATAGTTCCAGAGGAGGGATTCTTTTCCTGTGTGGTCGAGAAAGAATTCCCGCGATCCCGTCGCATCTCAAGTGGAGGCGCTCACCACAGGAAAGGCGAGAGGAACTCCTGGGTCGTGCCACTATTCCCAGAGTCCCCCAGATGCTCAGTCCATAACAGGGAAACCAGTTTTCCCAGCACTGCCTCGACTTTCAAGCCGAGGATCGACTCACACCACGGTGGTACGTGGGACAGCGCTGTGGAAAGCCTCGTGGGAAAAGCCTCCTGGGAAAGCCTCCAAGGAAAGCCACAGATTCCTGGATCCACGCGAAGGGAAGAGTGACACTGCTGCTACAGCTCGGGAGGAAAGCGCACGTGCATGTCCCCACTCGAGACGAGGTCTGAGTCTCCTGGCTAGACTCCAGAAGTACCCCAAGATCCATGTCAGCACTGGAGAGGAATCCTCAGGTTCTGGCGCCGACTCCACACGAGGTCTTAGGCCGCAGCATCGACGGGAGAGGAATCCCAAGAGTCCCCCGAGCAACTCCCATGGGGAATGGCCTTTCCTGAGGCCACCAGAATGGGTCCCTGAGGTCCCCGTCGAAAGTCGAGAGCACCTGCCGCAACTCGAGAACATCCAGGAGGTTCTCCCCTCCAGGCGAGATGAGTGCCATTTCCGCTGAGGCATCTCGAGGCTAATCACACCTAACCTCTGGAGCTTCCAAAAGGTCCTTCGCACCCTTGATGCAACTCAGGAAGTTTCCCGACATACCCGTCTCCACTCGAGAGGAAGCAGGAGAGTTCTGCCCACATCCAGAGGAGCCCCGTTTCCGCCTCCTAGCTCGAGAGGAGGGATCCTTTCCCTGCGTGTTCGGGAAAGAAATCCGGCGTTCCCGTCGCATCACAAGAGGAGACGCTCTCCACAGGAAAGGCGAGAGGAACTCCAGGGTCGTGACACCATTCCCAGAGTCCCCAGATGTCTCAGTCCATTCCAGGGAAACTTGTTTTCCCTGCACTGCCTCGACTTTAAAGCCGAGGATCGACTCACACCACGGTGGCATCGTGGGACAGCCCTGTGAGAAAGCCTCTTTGGAAAGCCTCGTGGGAAAGCCTCAAGGGAAAGCCACAGATCTCTTGATCCACACGAAGGGAAGAGTGACACTTGTGCTACAGCTCGGGAGGAAAGCGCACGTGCATGCCCCCGCTCGAGACGAGGACTGACTCCCCTGGGGAGACTCCAGAAGTACCCAGGATCCATGTCTGCACTGGAGAGGAATGCTCAGGTTCCGGCACGGACTCCATACAAGATCTTAGGCCCTGGCATCGACGAGAGAGGAATCCCGAGAGGCCCCCAATCAACTCGCATGTGGACTGGCCTTTCCTGAGGCCACCAGAGCGGGTCCCTGAGGTCCCCGTCGTAAGTCGAGATTGCCTGCCACAACTCGAGAAAATTCAGGAAGTACTCCCCTCCAGGCGAGATGAGGCCCATTTCCCAGAGGCGTCTCGAGGCTAATCACACCTAACATATGGAACTTCCAAAGAGTCCTTCACACCCTTGCTGCAACTCAAAGAAGTTCCCTGACATACCGTCTCCACTCGAGAGGAAGCACGAGATTCCCGCCCACATCTAGAGGAGCCCCGTTTCCGCCTCCTAGCTCGAGAGGAGGGATCCTTTCCCTGTGTTCTCGGGAAAGAATTCCCGGCGTTCCCATCGCATCTCAAGAGGAGGCCCTCTCCCACAGGAAAGGCGAGCGGAACTCCAGGGTGTGCCACAAATCTGATAGTCCCCAGAGGTCTCAGTCCATTCCAGGGAAACCTGTATTCCCTGCACTGCCTCGAGTTTCAAGCCGAGGATCGACTCACACCCACGTTGGCACGTGAGACAGCCATGTGGAAAAGCCTCGTGGGAAAGCCTTGTGGAAAAGACTCGAGGAAAAGCCACTGATTCCTTGATCCACTCGACGGGAAACATGACACTGCTGCCCCATCTCGGGAGGAAAGCGCACTTGCATGCCCCCAAACGAGACGAGGACTGACTCCCCTAGGGAGACTCCAAAAGTACCCCAAAATCCATGTCAGCACTGGGGAGGAATGCTCAGGTTCCGGCCGACTCTACACAAGGTCTTAGGCCCGGCATCGACGGGAGAGGAGGCCCTAGAGGCCCCCGAATTACTCGCATGGGGACTGGCCTTTCCTGAGGCCACCAGAGCGGGTCCCTGATGTCCCCGTCGTAAGTCGAGAGCACCTGCCGCAACTCGAGAAAAATCCAGGAGGTTCGCCCCTCCAGGCGAGATGAGGCCCATTTCGCTGAGGCGCCGCGAGGCTAATCACACCTACCCTCTGGAACTTACAAAGGGTTTTCACACCCTGGCTTGCAACTCAAGAATTTCCCCGACATACCCGTCTCCACTCGAGAGGAATCACGAGAGTCCCGCCCTCATCCAGAGGAGCCCCGTTTCCGCCTCCTAGCTCGAGAGGAGAGATCCTTCCCCTGCGTGGTCGGGAAAGATTCACGGCATTTCCGTCGCACCTCAAGAGGAGGACTCTCCACAGGAAAGCGAGAGGAACTCCAGGGTCGTGCCACCATTCCCAGAGTCCCCCAGATGTCTCAGTCCACCAGGGAAACGTGTTTTTCCTTGCACTGCCTCGACTTTCAAGCGGCGAGGATGACTCACACCACGGTGGC
>NW_017202827.1:0-6240 GCF_001704415.2 Capra hircus
CAGCCCTGTGGGAAAGCCTCGTGGGAAAGTCTCCTGAGAAGCCTCGAGGGAAAGCCACAGATCCCATGATCCACGCGAAGGGAAGCTTGACACTGCTGCTACAGCTCGGTGGAAAACCCGTGCATATCTCCACTCGCGGACGAGGAATGACTCCCCTGGAGACTCCAGAAGTACCCAAGATCCATGTCAGCACTGGAGAGGAATCCTCAGGATCCGACACAGACTCCACACAAGGTCCCAGGGCCGGGCATCGACGGGAGAGGAATCCCGAGAGGGCCCCCGAGCAAACTGCATGGGGACTGGCCTTTTCCTGAGGCACCAGAGCGGGTCCCTGAGGTCCCAGTCGTAAGTCGAGAGCACCTGCCGCAACTCGAGAAAATCCAGGAGGTTCTCCCCTCCAGGCGAGATGAGGCCCATTTCTGCTGAGGCGTCTCGAGGCTAATCACACCTAACCTCTCGAACTTCCGAAGGGTCCTTCACACCCTTGCTGCAACTCAAGAAGTTCCCCGACATACCCGTCTCCACTCGAGAGGAAGCACGAGAGTCCGCCCCAAATCCAGAGCAGCCCCGTTTCCGCTCATACCTCGAGGGAGGGATCCTTTCCTGCGTGGTCGGGAAAGAATTCCCGGCGTTCCCGGTCGCATCTCAAGAGGAGGCGCTCTCCACTGGATAGGCGAGAGGAACTCCAGGGTCTTGCCACCATTCCAGAGTCCCCAGATGTCTCAGTCCATTCCAGAGAAACCTGTTTTCCCTGCATTGCGTCGACTTTCAAGCCGAGGATCGACTCACACCACGGTGGCACGTGGGACAGCCCTGTGGAAAGCCTCGTGGAAAAGCCTCTTGGGAAAGCGTCGAGGGAAAGCCACAGATCCGTTGATCCACGCGAAGGGAAGCGTGACACTGCTGCTACAGCTCGGGAGGAAAGCGCACGTGCATGCCCCACTCGAGTAGAGGACTGACTGCCCTGGGGAGACTCCAGAAGTACCCCAAGATCTATGTCAGCACTGGAGAGGAATCCTCAGGTTACAGCACCGACTCCACACAAGACCTTAGTCTCCGACATCAAGGGAGAGGAATCCCGAGAGGCCCCTGAGCTACTCACATGGGGACTGGCCTTTCCTGAGGCCAGCAGAACGGGTCCCTGAGGTCCCCGTCGTAAGTCGGAGAGCACCTGCCGCAACTCGAGAAAATCCAGGGGTTCTCCCCTCCAGGCGAGATGAGGCCCATTTCCACTGAGGCGTCTCGAGGCTAATTACACCTAACCTCTGGAACTTCCAAAGGTCCTTCACACCCTTGCCGCAACTCAGGAAGTTCCCCGACATACCCGTCTCCACTCGAGAGTAAGCACGAGATTCCCGCCCACATCCAGCAGAGACCCGTTTCCGCCTCCTAGCTCGAGAGGAGGGATCCTTTCCTGCGTGGTCGGGAAAGAATTCGCGGCGTTCCCGTCACATCTCACGAGGAGGCGCTCTCTACAGGAATGGCGAGAGGAACTCCAGGGTCGTGCCACCATTCCCAGAGTCCCCCAGATGTCTCAGTCCATTCCAGGGAAACCTGTTTTCCCTGCACTGTCTCGACTTTCTAGCCGAGAATGGACTCACACCACGGTGGCACGTGGGACATCCCTGTGGGAAAACCTCGTGGGAAAGCCTCGTGGGAAAGCCTCGAGGGAAAGCCACAGATCCCTTGATCCAGGCGAAGGGATGCGTGACACTGCTGCTACAGCTCGGGAGGAAAGCGCACGTGCATGCCCCCACTCGAGACGAGGACTGACTCCCCTGGGGAGACTCCAGAAGTACCCCAAGAAGCATGTCAGCACTGAAGAGGAATCCTCAGATTCCCGGCACCGAAGCCACACAAGGTCTTAGGCCCCGGCATCGACGGGAGAGGAAACCCGAGAGGCACCCGTGCAACTCGCATGGGGACTGGCCTTTTCTGAGGCCACCAGAGCGGGTCCCTGAGGTCCCCGTCGTAAGTCGAGAGCACCTGTCGCAACTCGAGAAAATCCAGGAGGTTCTCCCCTCCAGGCGAGATGAGGCCCATTTCCACTGAGACGTCTCGAGGCTAATCAAACCTAACCTATGGAACTTCCAAAGGGTCCTTCACACCCTTGCTGCAACTCAAGAAGTTCCCCGACATACCCGTCTCCACTCGAGAGGAAGCAGGAAAGTCCCGCCCACATCCAGAGGAGCCACGTTTCCTCCTCATTGCTCGAGAGGTTTGATCCTTTCCCTGCGTGGTCGGGAAAGAATTCGCGGCATTCCCGTCCCACATCAAGAGGAGGCGCTCTCCAGAGGAAAAACGAGAGGAACTCCAGAGTCGTGCCCCCATTCCCAGAGTCCCCCAGATGTCTCAGTCCATTCCAGGGAAACCTGTATTCCCTGCACTGCCTCGACTTTCAAGCCGAGGATCGACTCACACCACAGTGGCACGTGGGACAGCCCTGTGGGAAAGCCTCGTGGGAAAGCCTCTTGCGAAAGCCTCGAGGGAAAGCCACAGATCAGTTGATACACGCGAAGGAAGCGTGACACTGTTGCTACAGCTCGGGAGGAAAGCGCACGTGTATGCCCCCACTCGAGTAGAGGACTGACTGCCCTGGGGAGACTCCAGAAGTACCCCAAGATCCATGTCAGCACTGGAGAGGAATCCTCAGGTTCCGGCACCGACTCCACACAAGATCTTAGGCCCTGGCATCGACGGGAGAGGAATCCCGAGAGGCCCCGAGCAACTCGCATGGGGACTGGCCTTTCCTGAGGCCACCAGAGCGGGTCCCTGAGGTCCCCGTCGTAAGTTGAGAGCACCTGCCGCAACTCTAGAAAATCCAGGAGGTTCTCCCCTCCAGGCGAGATGAGGCCCATTTCCACTGAGGCGTCTCGAGGCTAATTACACCTAACCTCTGGAACTTCCAAAGGGTCCTTCACACCCTTGCCGCAACTCAAGAAGTTCCCCGACATACCCGTCTCCACTCGAGAGGAAGCACGAGAATCCCGCCCACATCCAGAGGAGCCCTGTTTCCTCCTCCTAGCTCGAGGGGAGGGATCCTTTCCCTGCGTGGTCGGGAAAGAATTCCCGGCATTTCCGTCGCATCTCAAGAGGAGGCTCTCTCAACAGGAAAGGCGATAGGAACTCCAGGGGTCGTGCCACCATTCCCAGAGTCCCCCAGATGTCTCCGTCCGTTCCAGGGAAACCTGTTTTCCCAGCACTGCGTCGACTTTCAATCTGAAGATCGACTCACACCACGGTGGCACGTTGGACAGCCCTGTGGGAAAGCCTCGTGGGAAAGCCTCGAGGGAAAGCCACAGATCCCTTGATCCACGCGAATGGAAGCGCGACAGTGCTGCTACAACTCGAGAGGAAAGCGCACGTGCATGCCCCCACTCGAGAGGAGGACTGACTCCCCTGGGGAGACTCCAGAAGTACCCCAAGATCCATGTCAGCACTGGAGAGGAATCCTCAGGTTCCGGCACTGATTCCACACAAGGTCTTAGGCCCCGGCATCGACGGGAGAGGAATCCCGAGAGGCCCCCGAGCAACTCGCATGGGGACTGGCCTTTCCTGAGGCCACCAGAGCGGGTCCCTGAGGTCCCAGTCGTAAGTCGAGAGCACCTGCCGCAACTCGAGAAAATCCATTAGGTTCTCCCCTCCAGGCGAGATGAGGCCCTTTTCCGATGAGGCTCCTCAAGGCTAATCACAATTAAACGCTGGAATTTCCCACGGGTCCTTCACACCCTTGCTGCAACTCAAGAAGTTCCCCGTCATACCCGACTCCACTCGAGAAGAAGGACGAGAGTCCCGCCCACATACAGAGGAGCCCCGTTTCCGCCTCATAGCTCTAGAGGAGGGATCCTTTCCTTGCGTGGTCTGGAAAGTATTCCCGGCGTTTCCGTCGCATCTCAAGAGGAGGCGCTCTCCACTTGAAACGGGAGAGGAACTCCAGGTTCGTGCCACCGTTCCCACACTCCCCCAGATGTCTCATTCCATTCCACAGAAACCATTTTTCCCTACACTGCCTCGACTTTCAAGCTGAGGATCGACTCACACCACGGTGGCATGTGGGACAGCCCTGTGGGAAAGCCTCGTGGGAAAGTCTCCTGAGAAAGCCTCGAGGGAAAGCCACAGATCCATGATCCACGCCGAAGGGAAGCTTGACACTGCTGCTACAGCTCGGGTGGAAAACCCACGTGCATATCTCCACTCGCGACGAGGAATGACTCCCCTGGGAGACTCCAGAAGTACCCAAGATCCATGTCAGCACTGGAGAGGAATCCTCAGGATCCGACACAGACTCCACACAAGGTCCCAGGGCCCGGCATCGACGGGAGAGGAATCCCGAGAGGCCCCCGAGCAACTGCATGGGGACTGGCCTTTCCTGAGGCCACCAGAGCGGGTCCCTGAGGTCCCAGTCGTAAGTCGAGAGCACCTGCCGCAACTCGAGAAAATCCAGGAGGTTCTCCCCTCCAGGCGAGATGAGGCCCATTTCTGCTGAGGCGTCTCGAGGCTAATCACACCTAACCTCTCGAACTTCCGAAGGGTCCTTCACACCCTTGCTGCAACTCAAGAAGTTCCCCGACATCCCCGTCTCCACTCGAGAGGAAGCACGAGAGTCCCGCCCAAATCCAGAGCAGCCCCGTTTCCGCCTCATACCTCGAGCGGAGGGATCCTTTCCCTGCGTGGTCGGGAAAGAATTCCCGGCGTTCCCGTCGCATCTCAAGAGGAGGCGCTCTCCACTGGATAGGCGAGAGGAACTCCAGGGTCTTGCCACCATTCCCAGAGTCCCCCAGATGTCTCAGTCCATTCCAGAGAAACCTGTTTTCCCTGCATTGCGTCGACTTTCAAGCCGAGGATCGACTCACACCACGGGTGGCACGTGGGACAGCCCTGTGGAAAGCCTCGTGGGAAAAGCCTCTTGGGAAAGCGTCGAGGGAAAGCCACAGATCCGTTGATCCACGCGAAGGGAAGCGTGACACTGCTGCTACAGCTCGGGAGGAAAGCGCACGTGCATGCCCCCACTCGAGTAGAGGACTGACTGCCCTGGGGAGACTCCAGAAGTACCCCAAGATCTATGTCAGCACTGGAGAGGAATCCTCAGGTTACAGCACCGACTCCACACAAGACCTTAGTCTCCGACATCAAGGGGAGAGGAATCCGAGAGGCCCCTGAGCTACTCACATGGGGACTGGCCTTTCCTGAGGCCAGCAGAACGGGTCCCTGAGGTCCCCGTCGTAAGTCGAGAGCACCTGCCGCAACTCGAGAAAATCCAGGGGTTCTCCCCTCCAGGCGAGATGAGGCCCATTTCCACTGAGGCGTCTCGAGGCTAATTACACCTAACCTCTGGAACTTCCAAAGGGTCCTTCACACCCTTGCCGCAACTCAGGAAGTTCCCCGACATACCCCGTCTCCACTCGAGAGTAAGCACGAGATTCCCGCCACATCCCAGCAGAGACCCGTTTCCGCCTCCTAGCTCGAGAGGAGGGATCCTTTCCCTGCGTGGTCGGGAAAGAATTCGCGGCGTTCCCCGTCACATCTCACGAGGAGGCGCTCTCTACAGGAATGGCGAGAGGAACTCCAGGGTCGTGGCCACCATTCCCAGAGTCCCAGATGTCTCAGTCCATTCCAGGGAAACCTGTTTTCCCTGCACTGTCTCGACTTTCTAGCCGAGAATGGACTCACACACACGGTGGCACGTGGGACATCAAAACCTGTGGGAAAGCCTCGTGGAAAGCCTCGGGGAAAGCCACAGATCCCTTGATCCAGGCGAAGGGATGCGTGACACTGCTGCTACAGCTCGGGAGGAAAGCGCACGTGCATGCCCCCACTCGAGACGAGGACTGACTCCCCTGGGGAGACTCCAGAAGTACCCCCAAGAAGCATGTCAGCACTGAAGAGGAATCCTCAGATTCCGGCACCGAAGCCACACAAGGTCTTAGGCCCCGGCATCGACGGGAGAGGAAACCCGAGAGGCCCCGTGCAACTCGGCATGGGGACTGGCCTTTTCTGAGGCCACCAGAGCGGGTCCCTGAGGTCCCCGTCGTAAGTCGAGAGCACCTGTCGCAACTCGAGAAAATCCAGGAGGTTCTCCCCTCCAGGCGAGATGAGGCCCATTTCCACTGAGACGTCTCGAGGCTAATCAAACCTAACCTATGGAACTTCCAAAGGGTCCTTCACACCCTTGCTGCAACTCAAGAAGTTCCCCGACATACCCGTCTCACTCGAGAGGAACAGGAAAGTCCCGCCCACATC
>NW_017202828.1:0-6240 GCF_001704415.2 Capra hircus
AATCAGCGCCCGCACCGAGAGCACCAGGCTCCAGGGCCCCTGGGCTGGGGTTTTCAGCCCCGCACACACGGAGGCTGATTCCTTGGGTGCCCAGAAAGTGTATGACAGACGTAGGTTCCCTAGCACTCTCCTCCCCAGCAGAGACATGTGCAAGTGTTGGGCCTGATCCTGCGTGTCTGGGTTCCTGCCCACAGCCCCAACTCAGGGGAAGCAGCCCCTGAGGCAAGACCTGCTGGAGGAGCCCTGGCCCCCGCCTGATAGGCGAGTGCACAGCCAGCAGGGAAGCGAGCCTCCTCGGGGGAAGAGGAGGCAGCCCAGCCCCGTCAAGTTGAAAGCCCTGCTTGCACGGAGCTAAGTGCGCCTCCAGTACGGCAGAGCTCTAGCTCTGCTCAGAGCCCCGATCTGGCAGAGTTCCTGGCGCGAGGCTGCTCTGCCGGGGGCTAGCCTTGCCCAGACTTGCCTTGCTTTTAGGCTGCCTCTCCAGGAAGGAGCAGGCAGCAGGAGCCTGGAGTCGCCACTGGCGCCTTTCTTGCCTCAGCTCCAATCCTGCCTTGCCTTTGCACTTAGGTCCCAGTCCTCCTTAAGGAGAGCTTAGGGGCTGGTGGGTTGCACACTGCCAAGGGCTCCAGCAGTGAGAATTCTGTCAGAGGGAAGGGAAGGGCAACTGCAGGGCTCCTCCAGCGGTTTGCTTGGGCCGCCCAGATTCAGGCGCCACACGGAGAGCACCAGGCTCCCAGGCCCCTGGCTGGGGTTTTCAGCCCCGCACACACGGAGGCTGATTCCTTGGGTGCCCAGAAAGTGTATGACAGACGTAGGTTCCCTAGCACTCTCCTCCCCAGCAGAGACATGTGCAGGTGTTTGGGGCCTGATCCTGCGTGTCTGGGTTCCTGCCCACAGCCCCAACTCAGGGGAAGCAGCCCCTGAGGCAAGACCTGCTGGAGGAGCCCTGCGCCCCCGCCCGATAGGCGAGTGCACAGCCAGCAGGGAAGCGAGCCTCCTCGGGGGAAGAGGAGGAGGCAGCAAGTCCCCGTCAAGCTGAAATCCCTGCTTACACGAAGCTAAGTGCGACTCCAGTACGGCAGATCTCTAGCTCTGTTCAGAGGCCCGATCTGGCAGAGTTCCTGGCACCAAGATGCTCTGCCATAGGCGAGCCTTGCGCAGACTTGCCTTGCTTTAAGGCTCCCTCCCCAGGAAGGAGCAGGCTGTGTGAGGCTCGGAAACGCCACTGGCGCCTTCCTGGCTTCAGCTCTACCCCTGCCTTGCCTTTGCACTTAGGTCCCAAGCGTCCTTGAGGAGGGCTTAGGGGCTGGTGGGTTGCACACTGCCAAGGGCTCCAGCAGTGAAAGCTCTGTCAGAGGGAAGCGAAGGGCAACAGCAGGGCTCCTTCAGCGGTTCCTTGGCCGCCCAGACAAAGCTCCGCACGGAGAGCACCAGGTTCCAAGGGCCCCTGGCTGGGTTTTGCATCCCCACACTCCCAGAGGCTGACTCCGTGGGTGCCTAGAAAGTGTGTGAGAGACGTAGGTTCCCTAGCACTCTCCTCCCCAGCAGAGACATGTGCAGGTGGTTGGGGCCTTATCCTGCGTGTCTGGGTTCCCGCCCACAGCCTCAACTCAGGGGAAGCAGCCCCTGAGGCAAGACCTGCTGGAGGAGCCCTGCGCGCCCGCCTGATAGGCGAGAGCACAGCCAGCAGTGTAGCGAGCCTCCTCGGGAGAAGAGGAGGCAGCCGAGCCCAGTCAAGAGGAAAGCCCTGCTTGCACGGAGCTAAGTGGGCCTCCAGTACGGCAGAGCTCTAGCTCTGCTCAGAGCCCCGATCTGGCAGAGTTTCTGGCGGCGAGGCTGCTCGGCCGGGGGCTCGCCTTGCCCAGACTTGCCTTGCTTTTAGGCTCCCTCCCCAGGAAGGAGCTGTCTGAGCGAGCCTGGGAGACGCCACTGGTGCCTTCCTTGCCTCAGCTCCAATCCTGCCTTGCCTTTGCACATAGGTGCCAGGCGTCGTTGGGAGGGCTTAGGGGGTGGTGGGTTGCACACTGCCAAGGGCTTCAGCAGTGAGAGCTCTGTCAGAGGGAAGGGAAGGGCAACTGCAGGGCTCCTCCAGCGGTTTCTAGGCCGCCTAGAATCAGCGCCGCACCGGAGAGCACCAGGCTCCCAGGGCCCCTGGCTGGGGTTTTCAGCCCCGCACACACGGAGGCTGATTCCTTGGGTGCCCAGAAAGTGTATGACAGACGTAGGTTCCCTAGCACTCTCCTCCCCAGCAGAGACATGTGCAGGTGTTTGGGGCCTGATCCTGCGTGGTCTGGGTTCCTGCCCACAGCCCCAACTCAGGGAAGCAGCCCCTGAGGCAAGACCTGCTGGAGGAGCCCTGCGCCCCCGCCCGATAGGCGAGTGCACAGCCAGCAGGGAAGCGAGCCTCCTCGGGGGAGAGGAGGCAGCCCAGCCCCGTCAAGTCAAGTGGAAAGCCCTGCTTGCACGGAGCCTTAAGTGCCGCCTCCAGTACCGGCCAGACTCTATGCTCTGCTCAGAGCCCCGCGATCTGGCAGAGGTTCCTGGCGCGAGGCGCCTCGCGGGGGCTAGGCCTTGCCGCAGACTTGCCTTGCTTTCTAGGCTGCCTCTTCCAGGAAGCGAGCACGGCAGCAGTAGCCTGGTTAGTCGCCACTGGGCGCCTTTTTCTTGCGCTCACCCTCCAATCCGTGCTTGCCTTTGCACTTAAAGGCCCAGTCTCCTTAAGGAGACTTAGAGGGGCTGGTGGGTTGCCCACACTGGCCAAGGCTCCAGCCGTGAGAATTCTGTCAGAGGGAATGCGAAATGCAAACTGCAGGGCTTCTTCCAGCGTTGGCTGGCCGCCCAGATTCAGCCGCCACACGTGAGCAGCACCTATGGCCTCCAGGGCCCCTGGCTGGGCGGTTTTCAGCCGCGCACACGAGTGCAGGCTGATGTCCGTTGGGGTTGTGCCCATTTGAAAGTGTATGACAAGACGTCAGCGTTTCCTTACCACTCTCCCTCCTCCAGCAGAGACATGTGCAGTGTTTGGGGCCTGAATCCTGGCAGTGTTCTGGGTTTCCTCCCACAGCCCCAACTCAGGCGAAGCAGCCTGAGGCAAGAACCTGCCCTGGCAGGCAGCCCTGCCGCCCACCGCCCGATAGGCGAGTGCAACAGCCAGCAGGGAAATGCGAAGGCCTCCTCGGAGGGAAGAGAGGCAGCAAGTCCCCGTCAAGCTGAAATCCCTGCTTCGCACGAAGCTAAGTCTACTTCCCAGCTACGGTCAGATCTCCAGCCTCTGTTCAGTAGGCCCGATCTGGCAGAGTCCTGGCCCAGCCAAGATGCTCTGCCATAGGCGAGCCTTGCGCGACTTCCTTGCCTTTAAGGCTCCCTCCCCAGAGGCAGGCAGGCTGCCTGCGAGGCTCGGAAACCCACGCCACTGGCCGCCTTCTGGCTGCAATCAGCCTTCTACCCCTGCCTTGCTCCTTTGCACGTTAGTCCAGCGTCCTGAGGAGGGCTTTACGGGCTGGTGGGTTGCACACTGCCAGCTCCAGCAGTCGAAAGCTCTGTCAGGAGAGAAGCGCAAGGGCAACAGCAGGGCTCCTTCAGCGCGTTGCTTGGGCTCGCCCAGACAAGCCTCCGCACGGAAGAGCACCAAGCTGTCAAGGGCCCCTGGCGGCTTTTGATCAATCCCACGAGCTGACTGCCGTGTGCCTGCCTAGAAAGTGTGTGAGAGCAAAACCGTATGGTTCCCTAGCACTCTCCCTCCCAGCAGAGCATGTGTTTGGGCAGGCTTAGGGATCGCTGCGAGCCACACTTTCCAATGGGCCTCCAGCACTGAGAGTCTCTGTCGCGGAATGGAAGGGAACTGCAGAGCTCCTTCAGCTGTTGCTGCGCTGTCCGAGACTCAGCGCCACATTGAGGAGCACCACTGCACGCCAGGCCCCTGGTGAGTTGTCTGCAGCCAGCAGGCTGTGCGTACTCACTTGTGGTCTCCCGATCATTGTCCTGATGAATTACATAGGGTCTTTTTCCTAATGCTCTTCTCCCAGCCAGAGCTTGTGATGCAGTTGTTGGGCGCCTGCCCTGTGGTCTGGCCCGTTCCCGCCAAAACCCCAGCTCAGCGTGAATAACCCTGACCAAGACCTCATAATCTAATGGTCCTCTTGCCTCGAAGCCAGAGACGTGCACAGGACAAGTGGAACGGAGCCATCCTTCCGGCGTGAAGAGGAAGGCAGCCCAGTCGCTGCTTCAAGCCTTTCTACACCGCGCCTCCAGTATGCAGAGCCTCCAAAGCTCCTGCTGAGAGCCCTGATCTGGCAGAGTTTCCTTGCGCGAGCTGCCTCTGCCTGGGCGCGAGCTAATTGCCCACGACTTCCTGGCCCTTCTAGACCTTCGCTGCCCCAGGAATGAGCAGCTCTGCACGAGCGTTGGAGACGCCACTGCACTCTTCCTGGCCTCAGCTCTGCTCCTGCCTTGCCTTTGCCCTAGGGCCCAGCGCCTTCTTTGTGGTGCTTAAGGGGTCTCCCTATCATTCTGCCAGGCTACCACATGATAGTCTCTTGATCAGATATATGTACAGGTTATTGGAAGCGTATGACTTGTGTTACATATATACCACACCTGTGTTCACTCCTGAACCCTCACCCGCAGCCCTTACCCCTCGCCTCTCACCCACACCCTCACCTGAACCCTTACCCTCGACCCTCAACCTTGAAGTCCTTACCCCTTCACCCTCACGCCCTTAACCCTAACCCTCACGCCTCACCCTCACCCTAACAAGTTGCGGGGCGGCTGTTCTGCACACGTGTAACCTTAACCTTCCCTTCACCCGAACACGCCTATCACATTCTAACCCTACCCAAACTTCATAGTCACGCCCTCAAACCCTATACTTACGCCTTAAGTACAGTTAGCTGCATCATCTTCGTTTGGACAACTTGCCCAATGCATAATACAAAAGGACAAGGTTGGAATGTTTCAAACGATCGACCAAGGACCCATTATCCCACAGAAAATGGAGATATAAATTACTCTGATCAATCACTTTAAATCTCTTGCATCACCAAAATACCCTCTCCACCACGTATCAACTCGCCATTGATGCATCACATCTATCTCATACATTTGTATAACTTAGCAACTCAGATACGCACCCGTAATCGCCCGGCGGGTAATTTATATACAAGATATATTGATACCATTAAATATTTCAACCAAATCCACTTTTCTACGAGTGAGTTTCAATCTTCACAAAAGTCAGCGAATGAACGGCACCTTTTCCACTAGTATCCATAGGCATTGCCACAACAGTGACATGTGCAGCGTGGAAAATCTTAATGCATGACCACCGGAAAAGAAGGTCAGCACGGTGATATCACAGATTTTTCAGGTGTGCCGAATAGCGACTTCTACCCAAATCCACTAAAGAAGACATATGCCAATAGCGAAAACTACAAATTGCAAAGCAAGTCTATTTGAGATAAATATTTGGACATCAGTTGTATGAATCTCATTAAGGCATCACTTGGCAGACACATTCTTCAGACATTCTTCAAATTCATAGAATGACAAAACAAAGTATGGCTCCGCTACAATCCATTCGGTTTTATTAAACACACTCAAGAATAACCTCACAAGCCATTGAAAACCAGATGACACTTGTCTAAATAGCTTGATTACAATACAAGGCTGTGAAGACAGCTGCAAAGTATTAAAATCGATAATACGATGAACTAAATCCTCAAATAGATATGAAAACAATCCCTCGTAGTGAAGTCGATTCACATTTAGTTATTTTAGGCTTTCATATGCCACAGATCCAACGGGGCATATACAAACCATTCCGTCCAACAGAAAACTGAAGAAGAAAAGAATGACTTTAAAATCGCAATAACAAAAACATGAGTATATTGTGTCACACACTTCATGGAGCCAAGGGTTTTTTCTCGATCTGGAAAACTGCGCTATCGTCGACTGAAATGGACCTTGTGGTCGAAGAAGACTCAAAGTCTATTTGGGCTCAAAACAGCCTACGTTTGGCTTATATTTTATTCCTTCCAGGATTTTGAAAATTGCTCGTGTAACTGATTAACTGCAGGAGACCCAGTTCATTCCCTGGTATTGGGGAGGGTGATCTCTTGCGGGCCTGGAGTGTATACCAAGGGACATTGAACTCGAGCCGCCTATGCGCCAACTATTCTTGCTTGAGAACCTGGAAGCCTCCTCATGGACAGTTTTGGAACCCGCATTATTTGGGGAATGCAG
>NW_017202829.1:0-6239 GCF_001704415.2 Capra hircus
GGAACGCCGGGAATTGTTTCCCGACAACGCGGGGAAAGGATCCGTCCTCTCGAGCTAGAGAGGGATATGGGCTCCTCTGGATGTGGGCGGGACTCTCGTGCTTCCTCTCTAGTGGAGTCGGGTATGTCGTGGAACTTCTTGAGTTGGCAGCATGGGTGTGAAGTACCCTTTGGAAGTTCCAGAGTTTAGGTGTGATTAGCCTCGAGACGCCTCAGCGGAAATGGGCCTCATCTCGCCTGGAGGGGAGAACCTCCCGGATTTTCTCGAGTTGCGGCAGGTGCTCTCGACTTACGTTGGGGACCTCAGGGACCCTCTCTGGTGGCCTCAGGAAAGGCCAGTCCCCATGCGAGTTACTCGGTGGGCTCTCGGGGCCTCTCGGGTTCCTCTCCCGTCGATGCTGGGGCCTAAAGACCTTGTGTGGAGTCAGTGCGGAACCTGAGGATCCTTCCAGTGCTGACATGGATCTTGGGGTACGTCTGGAGTCTCCCCATGGGAGTCAGTCCTCGTCTCGAGTGGGGCATGTACATGCGCTTTCCTCCCCAGCTGTAGCAGCAGTGTCACGCTTCCCTTCGCGTGGAACAAGGATCTGGGGCATTCCCTCGAGGCTTTCCCAAAAGGCTTTCCCCCTGAGGCTTTCCCACAGGGCTGTCCCACGTGCCACCGTGTTTGTGAGTCGATCCTCGGCTTGAAAGTCGAGGCAGTGCAGGGAAAACTGGTTTCCCTGGAATGGACTGAGGCATCTGGGGGACTCTGGGAATGGTGGCACCACCCTGGAGTTCCTCTGGTGGCACCACCCTGGAGTTCCTCTTCGCCTTTCCTGTGGAGAGCGCCTCCTCTTGAGATGCGACGGAATCGCCGGGAATTCTTTCCCGACCACGCAGGGAAAGGATCCCTCCTCTCGAGCAAGGAGGCGGAAACGGGGCTCCTCTGGATGTGGGCGGGACTCTCGTGCTTCCTCTCGAGTGAGACGGCTATGTCGGGATCTCTTGAGTTGCAGCAAGGGGGGTGTGAAGCGACCCTTTGGAAATTCCAGAGGTTAGGTGTGATTAGCCTCGAGACACCTCAGCGGAAATGGGCCTCATCTCGCCTGGAGGGGAGAACCTCCTGGATGTTCTCAAGTTGGGGCAGGTGCTCTCGACTTACGATGGGGACCTCAGGGACCCGCTCCGGTGGCCTCAGGAAAGGCCAGTCCCCATGCGAGTAGCTCGCAGGCCTCGCGGGATTCCTCTCCCGTCGATGCCGGGCCTAAGATCTTGTGTGGAGTCGGTGCCAGTACCTGAGGATTCGTCTCCAGTGCTGACGTGGATCTTGGGTACTCCTGGAGTCTCCCCAGGGGAGTCAGTCCTCGTCTCGAGTGGGGGCATGCACGTGCGCATTCCTCCCGAGCTGTAGCAGCAGTGTCACGCTTCCCTTCGCGGGGATCAAGGGATCAGGGGCTTTCCCTCTAGGCTTTCCCACGAGGCTTTCCCAAGAGGCTTTCCCACACGGCCGTCCCACGTGCCACCGTGGTGTGAGTCGATCCTCGGCTTGAAAGTCGAGGCAGTGCAAAACAGGTTTCCCTGGAATGGACTGACACATCTGGGGGACTCTGGGAATGTGGCACGACCCTGGAGTTCCTCTCGCCTTTCCTGTGGAGAGCGCCTCCTCTTGAGATGCGAGGGAAACGCGGGAATTCTTTCCCGACCACGAGGAAATGATACCTCCTCTCGAGCTAGGAGGCGGAAAAGGGCTCCTCTGGATGTGGGCGGGACTCTCGTGCTTCCTCTCGAATGGAGACGGGTATGTCGGGGAACTTCTTGAGTTGCAGCAAGGGTGTGAAGGACCCTTTGGAAGTTCCAGAGGTCAGGTGTGATAAGCCTCGAGTCGCCTCTGCAGAAATGGGCCTCATCTCGCCTGGAGGGGAGAACCTCCTGGATTTTCTCGAGTTGCGTCAGGTGCTCTCGACTTACGACAGGGACCTCAGAGACCCGCTCTGGTGGCCTCAGGAAAGACCAGTCCCCATGCGAGTTACTCAGGGCCCTCTCGGGTTCCTCTCCGTCGATGCCAGGGCCTAAGACCTTGTGTGGATTCGGTGCCTGCCGGGGTCCACCCCAGTGGATCCAGGTAATTCGAAGGGTAGACAGCGTTGGCTTGGAAAGACTTGTTTGTTTATTAATGTAAGATTAGATTAAGAAACTATAGTGTAGTAAGAAGATTAAGTGGAGGAAGAGGGCTGAATAGCTTGGTTTACGTGGAAGGCCAATAAAATTCCAGACAAGGAATTTGCACCATCTACGTTGGGCCACCGGCGCCCGCTTGAATATCTAAGGGTGCCTCGCCTTAAGCTCCCTTTCGTGCGGGTCTTAACAGCCGGGGCAAGTAAGTAGACCTGGCGAGCCTCCGCGCCCCAGATGGAGATTCAGCCTGAAGTTAAAGTAAAGAGCAGAGAGAGGGAAGGGGAGAGAAGAAGAGAGAGAGAGAGACATGGGGGGGAGCCAGATCCCAAGAAACCAGGCGAGAGACTAGTTCGAGAAACTGGCCCCCATCCTTTATTGTTCAGAAGGCCTTTTATACTTTTTGATAAAACACGGAGATCATTGGGTAACACAAAATTATGTAGCGTTCGCAACCCAGATTCTTTCCGTATATCATTTTGTATACAAAAGGTCTCAGGTGATTTACATTATCTTTTGGCCAAGAGGCTTGTTAACACTTTTTGGCTCTCTTCCTTAATGAATGATAATTTTGTTTCCCCTGAAGTTTTTTTTTTTTTAATCTGCATCTCCTTAAAGCATTAAAGTTACATCTCTATAGAACAAAGGTGCAGTGGGATATACAAAGAAGGTACTTAACTCAAAGATCTAATGTTGCTAATACCAGGTCTAACTACTTGTTTTTCTATATACCAACTATATCTAAAAATAAAGGATATGAAAATTTGGCAGCAAGCATTGACCCAAAAAATGAAACCTTTAATCAGTCCTATTCTAAAGATTTTGACTCCTCGGAAGCTCCTACATTCCTAGGATGTTTTAAGCTTCCTGTGCCTCCTGCCTCAGGAGGCTTCAAACAATCACATGCGCAGCTGTACGAGTCCTGCAGGCAGGCTAGAAAGCCATCGGAGGGGTTTTTGGATTGAAACACTCTTTCAAATGCAGAAGACTAAAGCCCTGATTTGACTTTTTCCAGAAAATGTCAGAAGAGTGGAAAAGCAGAGCACAAAAGCCGGCAGATTTTTGTTGGGGTACGTGCTTAGGAATTTGCAGAGGGTCCCTGAAGTCTGAGCACGCCTTGCGTATGTCAGCTTCCTTCCTCATGACCTTGTCACGCGGCGGATTCCTCACACTGGCTCCCAGCATCTCACCCTGTTTTATTTTAAATAATTAATCATTTATGTTAAAATCAGGTGCAGTTCTGTCGCGAGATTCCGAATGCTCTGCCGAAGAATCTAGACAATACAGGGAAGAATGATTATGAGGAGCAAGATTATAAAGAGTAGACAGAATAGTCTTTCCAGAAATGAAGTTAGAGAAAGAGTGGAAAAAGTCATTGGCTTCTCCTGAGGTGGTAAAATCTAATCGGGGAGTGTTCCAAGGTCTGAATCTGGTTATGCAGTTTCCCTAAGTCTAAACTAATATCTGAGCTGTTCCAAAACACCTAAAACTTGATTTTTTAACATATTGGGCATTTACACTTGTTGAGTCAATGACGCTGCCATAGTAACAATAACAGTTATTGTAACACAGCAAGAACATAATTATCATATCAATAAGTTGTTACAGTTACAGGACATCTTTAAAACCACAAAGAGCAGACATTACTTTGAGGAGTTAAACAAGATGAAAACATCCATGGTTGACAAGTCGCTACATTAGGTACGTTAAGTTTTCTGGAATCATTGGTGAAAAGAAGAACATAAGGAGAGGATAGACAAGCCAAAATAGAGTAAATAGAGTCATTTTCTGGTTGGAGTTTGCGCTGCAGCAGCTGTTAGTCCCGCCGATCTTGATGTTTCTTTTGCCTCTTCTGCCGGTGGGAGCAGCGGCCTTCACCCCGCCCTCTGACACTGGCGCTGTAACGGGGCTGCGAGTGCGGTGCACTGGGTTCCGTCAGTCAGGCTGGCCCGCCGCAGCTTTTGGTGCACGCTGTTTCCCGCGGCGGTGGGCAGAGAAGTTCCCTTTTTCTTTTGTGGCGAATCCAGTCTGTCCGGATCCAAATTGACGAATCTGCACCCTGTGGAAAAAATATAAACACTTCCTCGACCCGCAGCAAATTCTGGGTCGGGATCTTTTTTGTTATCTGGAGATCTTTTTGCTTTACCAATGGCTTTTTATTTTACTGTTCCAAACGAATCAGCATTTAACTTATTACAAAGAGAACATGTTTGTAAAATCTGATGGGGGAAAACTATACTTAATTTCTCCTTTTTTAAATTTTTGAATTAACAAAGCACGTGAGGGTAAATGATGCAAGATCTGATCACAAGAATTTCCTATAGCAATCTGCCAATCATCAAACATTTGAAAAGCATCAAGTTGTTTTTTGTTATATGGAATTACAATTTTTGATGGCCTCTTTACTAAACAATTTAATAAATCAGTATGCTTGAATTAATCTTTTAAATTAATATGGCAGTAATTTTTTCTTAGGCAGAGGCCATTGTTCACCAAGTTGGGATAAGATAAAAACTATTTTTTGGGGGTCATTAGATGGAACCAATGGGCCTTCTTGTCACAAGCATCCTGTAGGTATACATTTTGTGGCAAGAATAATTTAATCTCCTTTTTTGGCAATATTAATCTTAATTAACTGATCATTTAAAGCCTCATTCACTTTAACGAAAGCCAACTGTGTCACACTAGTCAACTTTTTCTTAGAACTGGATAGGATTGTTTTTTTCAGCAATCAAACAAAAGGCTTTAAATCTACAAAAGTCAGTTTTAAATGTGGGCATATCCAATTAATATCAACTAATAATTTTTGGAAATCATTTAAAGTTAGTAAACAATCTCTCAGCAGCTTTAAAAGGACATTATCAGTTTTAAAACTTTTGGCAGACCCAAATATAAGAAGCAAGAAAAGCTTTTTTAATGATCTTTTTATAACCCAAATCTGGTCTATAGCCTTTTAGATGACAAGTAGCCATTTAATCTTTGCTTGAATACTTCCAGCAACGGGGAGCTCACTATTCACCAAGGTTTTAAACTCTCTCTCACCTCTTACTCTATAGCATTTTTATCCTGCATACCACCTTTTCTAATCCCACCAACTCCTTTTCAGTAGTATATGTTGGCCAGGAGCTGCGCTAGTCTCTCAGCAATGTAAGAAACGTCTTGTCTATTGTCTAACAGCCATGACATTTTATATCTTTAAAAAATCTTTTAAAGGCCCAAGAAGCTGCAATTTTTGCACCCAAAAAGCTAGATCTAGATCCTCTGGGGCTTTTTTTGTCTGGTTTTCTGTCTGGTAATAAGGTAAAAGCAAAAGCTGTGCTATTTTTTAATTTTAATTTACACAGTTTTTAGCAGGTGGCGATATCAAAACTTCAATTTTTTTAGTATAATCAGAATTTACTACACAAGACACTACCGAAATTTTTTTGAAAGAAAGCAAGCTATGCCCCAGCACAAGTCTTACAATGTCCTCAGGAAGGGGACTAGCCACTGGAATCTGAGTCAGGAGCTATTTATTATTAAGGTGGTGGAACTGAGGTCCAGGCCTGAGCTACCTGGGGTTGTTTGGTACGGCTTGTTATCTCTGTTTAGCAAGACATTTTTGGCCAAAAAATGTTCTATTTGGCCTCAAGAGAAACATTTTTGCATTTGTAAAGTCCTTTTTATTACGAATATTTTTCTTTTTTTCCTGTTTTTCTTCCTTTTTCTTTTTTTGTTGGTGAGGCCCCTCCTGAGGGGATTTTATGCAAGGAGCAAGCTCTGTTTTAAAAGCTCTTTTTGCTCAAAATATTGTCACTATCGTTTTTCAAACTTAAGCAATGTTCTGGGAGGCTTTGGATATAAAGTGGGGAGTTCTTAAGCCCTGGGGAGGCGCAAGCAGAGGTTGCAGTGGTCGCCTTAAATAAGACAACTTTTTTAAAGGTTTGGTTTGTGTAGAGGGGGAGGGGCTCTCCAGGGCGCTCGGCCGCTGCGTCCTATAAGCACCCTCCTTCCTCGGGAGGAAGAGTACAGTCTCTCTCCTTTTGTTTGCCAATGGCAGAAAATATGATCTGCGTAAATAGGTGGAGACCCACTACGATCCACTGC
>NW_017202830.1:0-18956 GCF_001704415.2 Capra hircus
TCGCTTAGACTACAAGGAGACGCAACCACTCCATCCTAAAGGAAATCAGGTCTGAATATACATTGGAAGGACTAATACTGAACCTGAAACTCCAATACTTTGGCCACTTGATGTGAAGAGCTGACTCACTTGGAAGTTGCTTTGATTTGCCTGTGAGTGTGGGAGCCCTCCCTGGGCAAAGGGCCTCAGGGGTCATTGCCACTGAATCACGACCTCCAAGCAAGCGCATTCCAGCTGTGTGACATTCAGGAAGCAGGAGACTGGGAAAACTATCTTCCTTAGAGGAAGGAAAGTCATCCACAGAGAGTGTGTTTTCAGGCCTCTCTTTGCAGCAAGTGTTTTGCTTCTCAGACATCAGAGCTGCAGGCTTGCTCTGAGGGCCTCAATTGCAGAGTCAGGGCTGTGTGTCTCACTGCACTTTCCAAGCATTGCAGACACATTCCTAGGTTGGAGCAGTGCTTCCCATGAGAAAGAAGCCTCGGGAGTGTGTTGAGCGGGCTGAGTGCCATGCTAGGGTCACCTAGTCGAGGGCACCTTGCACATCCAATGGGCCCCAGGCGAGTAGCTATGGACCGGCCCTTCGGTTGAGATATCCCAAAGCAGGGAACAAAGCCAGCTCTGTCAGAAGGAGGAAAGGCGAGTAGCTATGGACCGGCCCTTCGGTTGAGATATCCCACCAAACAGCTCTAGACAGCAATGGGATGGATTTTCAAGCCAGGTTGCTAAGTCACACCACGTTAGGGCTCCCCGGGAAAGAAATGCAAATTTTGGCCTCTAGGCCCAGTATCCAGATGTGTGCACAGGATATTTTCCCCCACAGGATCCAAGAATGTTCCAGACAGACCTAAGCTCACTAGCTCTCTCCTGCAGAGGAAATGAAATATTGTTGCTGAACCACGAAAAGATGCTGGGATTCTTGGCTTATGGAGGAGAAGAATTCAATCCAGGGCCCAAGACGAGGCTTGATTGCTCAGAGCTTTTGTGCAATAGAGTTTTATTAAAGTATAAAGGAGATAGAGAAAGCTTCTGACAGAGACATCACAAGGGGCAGAAAACGTACCCCCTTGCTAGTGTTAGTAATGGAGTTATATACTCTCCAATAAGTTATGACGAACAAAAGAATGTCTGGAGGTTGTAAAGACTCACTAGACCTACTCCCATAATTTACATTTTAAGATAACAGGATTAGCCAGAAGGTTTTTTCCAGAGACCGTCCTCAAGAAGGATGCATGATTGTTATATAATCCTAAGGAATGTAGAGGGAAAAACAGTTTGTCCTTTCTTCCTCCTTGAGAATTCTAGACCCCTCTCTCCTTGGGGACCCTTGAACTTCTTAGAAACCTGCCTTGGCAATGACTCTCTCAGAAACATGATTGAACAGCCGTTTGGAGCTTCCTTTGACTTTCCCTGGGAGGGAGGGAGCCCTCCCTGAGCACAGGGCCTCAGGGGCCATGGCCAATGAAAAAGAATCTCCCAGCAAGTGCTTTTCAGCCCTGTGTGACTCTCAGCCCACAGGAGGCTGAGAAAACTCTCTTCCTTGGAGGAAGGAAAGGCAGCCCAAGAGTGTGTTTTCAGGCCTGTATCTTGCAGCAAGTGTTTGGCTTGTTAGACAGAAGACCTGCAGGCCTGTTCCAACAGACTCAATTCCAGAATCAGGGCCTTGTGTCTCCCTGCAGTTTCCTGGCCTTGCAAACACATTCCTAGTTGAGAGCAGTCCTGCCCATGGGGACTGCTGCGGAGTGTGTCTGAGGGGGGCCAGGTGTCATGCTGGGGTCACCTGGTCGAGGGCACCTTGCACCTCCAATGGACCCCAGGCAAGGAGTTGCAGGCCACCACCTTGCTTCTGAAATCCCAAAATGGGGAGCAAAGCTCGCTCTGTCAGAGGGAAGAAAACAGCAACAGGATGGATTTTCAAGCAGTTGCTAGGCTGTACTGCGTTAGGGCTCCAAGGAAGGAAAATGCGAATTTTAGCCCCTACGACTGGTATCCAGGTGGGCTCCCAGGATGATTTCCCCGCAGGATCCAAGAACGTTCCAGACAGACCTGGGCTCACTAGCTCCCTCCTGCAGAGGAAATATGATAGAACAGCTGTTTGGAGGTTGCTTTGACTTCCCCTGGGAGGGTAGGATCCCTCCCTGGGTGCAGGGCCTCAGGGGCCATTGCCGCTGAGAAATGCCCTCTAAGCCAGACCTTTCCAGCCTTGTATGACTCAGCACGGAGGAGACTGGAAAAGCTCTCTTCCTTGGAGGAAGGAAAGGCAGCCCCAGAGAGTGTGTTTTCACACCTGTATCTTGCAGCAAGTGTTTGGCGTCTCAGACGTCAGACCTCCAGGCCTGCTCCAACGGCCTCAGTTCCAGAGTCAGGGCCGTGTGTTTCTCTGCATTTTCTGAGCCTTGGGAACACATTCCTAGGTCAGAACAGTCCTGCCCATGGGGAAGGAGGCTGCGGGAGTGTGTCTGAGGGGGTCGGGTGCCATGCTGGTGTCCAATAGACCCGGTACCTCCAATAGACCCCAGGACAACAGCGGTGGGGCTCCCCCTGGCTTCCGAAATGCCAAAGCGAGAAGCAAAGCTAGCTCTATCAGAAGGAAGAAAAGAGCAATCGGATGGATGTTCAGGCTGTTGCTGGGCCGCACCACTTCAGGGTCCCCCCCGAGAGGAACAGGCGCCCTGTGGCCCCTAGGTCCGATATGCAGGTTAACACACAGGGTGTGTCCCCATAGGAGCCAAGAATTTTCCTGACAGATCTAGGCTCACTAGAGCTCTCCTACAGGGCAAAAGGGGTAGAACAGACTGTGGATGTGACTCTGCCTTTCCCAGCGAGCATGGGGCCCTCCCTACGGCCCCGGGCTCCAGGGAAAATTGTCCCTGAAAAATGACCTCCAAGAAGCGCTTTTCCAGCAGGCTGGGATGCAGAGTTCACAGGATGCGGGGAAAGTGATCGTCCTTCAGGGAAGAAGAGGCAGCCACCCAGTGTGTGTTTGCAAGCCTGTATTTGGAAGAAACTGGTTAGCTCCTTCAAGGGGAGACCTCCAGGTCTGCTCAGAGGACCGAAATTCCAGAGGCAGCACCATGCATCTCCCCTGTCCTTTCTGAGCCTTGGAAAGACATTCCTAGCTTATAGCGGTATTGCTCATGAAGAAGCAGGATGCAGGAATGTGTCAGACATGACTGGGTGCCTTCCTGGGTTCAGCTCCGTGAGGGGCATTTCCACTCAGAGTAGGTCCCATGCCTCCTTGGGGAGGAAGTGGGGCCCGCTTGCCTCCAAATTGCCAAAGGCTGGAACAAAGCTAGTTCTATCAGAGGTAAGAAAAGAGCAATTGGATGGATGTGGAAGCTGTTGCTGGGCCGCACTGCTTCAGGCCCCCCACCCCTCCGCCCCCGAGAGAAACAGGCGCCCTGTGGCCCCTAGGTCCTGGATGCAGTTTCACACATAGAATGTGTCCCCATAGGAGCCAAGAATTTTCCTGACAGACCTAGGCTCACTAGAGCTCTCCTACAGAGCAAAGGGGATGGGACAGATGTGTGGCTGTGGCTCTGCCTTTCCCTGGGAGTGTGGAGCCGCTCCCTATGGCCCCGGGCTCCAGGGGAAATTGCCCCTGAATAATGACCTCCAAGAAGCGCTTTTCCAACTGGCTGAGACGTGGAGTTCTCAGGATGCAGGGAAAGCGAGTGTCCTTCGGGGAAGCAAAGGCAGTCACCTGTTATCATGACTTACTAGAATAGTAGGTACCTTCTCCGGTTGGGCAGAGGCCTTCCCTACCTGATCTGAAAAAGAAAATGAAGTAGCTCGCTGATTTGAGAAATAATTCCCAGACTTGGGTTTCCAACCAGTATAGAATCCGACAATGGCCCTGTCTTTGTAGCCGCGTTAATTAACAGGTATGTGAAGCTCTAAATATCAGTGGAAATTACATACAGCATATAGGCCCCAGTGTTCTGGAATGATGGAAAGAAACAACCAAACTCTTGAAGAGACACTTTCAAAATGGATCATAGAGACTGACTGTACATGGATGGGCTTGCTTCCGGCAGACTTACTCATATTACGGGTAACCGCACGTTCCCACAGTTGTTGTCCTTATGAAATTTTCTATGGGAGACCCCCTCCCACAGTGAGGCAGGTGTTAGCAGATTTGCCACAAGTAAGGGGGTGGGATTTCACAGCAGATGGAACAATTAGGTAAGGTAATAAATCAGGTAACTAAGTTTGTATAAAAAAGAATATCATTCCCCTTGAGGAACAGATTCATGAATTTGTGCTCAGTGATCAGGTGTGGCTCAATGACTGGAAACACAATTCCTTGGCCTGACATCGGAAAGGTCCTTATACTGTTGTTTTAGCCGACAATTCTGAAAGAGATGGGAATACCAGACCACCTAACCTGCCTCTTGAGAAATCTGGATGAAGGTCAGGAAGCAACAGTTAGAGCAGGACATGGAACAACAGACTGGTTCCAAAAAGGAAAAGGAGTATGTCAAGGCTGTATATTGTCACCCTGTTTATTTAACTTATATGCAGAGTACATCATGAAACATGCTGGGATGGAAGATACATGAACTGGAATCAAGATTGCCGGTAGAAATATCAATCAACTTAGATATGCAGATGACACCACCATTATGGCAGAACGTGAAGAGGAAAGGGTATGTCGGGGAACTTCTTGAGTTGCAGCAAGGGTGTGAAGGACCCTTTGGAAGTTCCAGAGGTTAGGTGTGGTTAGTCTCGAGATGCCTCAGCAGAAATGGGCCTCATGTCGCCTGGAACGGAGAGGCTCCTGGATATTTCCGAGTTTCAGCAGGTGCTCTCCTTGTGTGGAGTCGGGGCCGGAAGCTGAGGATTCCTCTCCAGTGCTGACATGGATTTTGGGGTACTTCTGGAGTCTCCACAAGGGAGTCAGGCCTCGTCTCGAGTGGGGGCATGAGCGTGCCATTTCCTCCCATGCTGTAGCAGCAGTGTCACGGTTCCCCTTGCGTGGACCAAGGGATCTGTGGCTTTCCCTCGAGTCTTTCCCACGAGGCTTTCCCACAGGGCTGTCCCACGTGTCACGGTGGTGTGAGTCGATCCTCGGCATGAAAGCCGAGGCAGTGCAGGGAAAACAGGTTCCTGTGGAACGGACTGACACATCTGGGGAGTCTTGGAATGGTGGCACGACCCTGCAGTTCCTCTCCCCTTTCCTTTGGAGAGCGCCACCTTGAGATGCGATGGGAATGCCGGGAATTCTTTTCCGAACAAGCAGGGAAAGGATCCCTCATCTCGAGGTACGAGCCGGAAACGGAGCTCCTCAGGATGTGGCCGGGACCATCGTGCTTCCTCTTGAGTGGAGACGGGTGTGTCGGGGAACTTCTTGAGTTGCAGCTTGACTGTGAAAGACTCTTTGGAAGTTCCAGAGGTCAAGTGTGATTAGCCTCGAGACACCTCAGTGGAAACTGGCCTCATCTCGCCTGCAGGGGAGAACCTCCTGTATTTTACCGAGTTTCGGCAGGTGCTCTCGACTTACGACGGGGACTTCAGGGACCCGGTCTGTTGGCCTCAGGAAAGGCCAGTCCCCATGCGAGTTGCTTGGGGGCCTCTCAGGATTCCTCTCCCGTCGATGCCGGGGCCTAAGATCTTGTGTGGAGTCGGTGCCGGAACCTGAGGATTCCTCTCCAGTGCTGACAGGGATCTTGGGTACTTCTGGAGTCTCCCCAGGAAAGTCATTCTGCATCTCGAGTGGGGGCATGCACATGCGATTTCCTCCCGAGCTGTAGCAGCAGTGTCACGCTTCCCTTCGCGTGGATCAAGGGATCTGTGGCTTTCCCTCGAGGGTTTCCCACAGGGCTGTGCCCACGTGCCACCGTGGTGTGAGTCTATCCTTGGCAGGAAAGTCGAGGCAGTGCAGGGAAAACAGGTTTCCCTGGAATGGACTGAGACATCTGGGGGACTCTGGGAATGGTGGCACGACCCTGGAGTTCCTCTCGCCTTTCCTGTGGAGAGCGCCTCCTCTTGAGATGCGACCGGAACGCCGGGAATTCTTTCCCGACCACGCAGGGAAAGGATCCCTCCTCTCGAGCTAGGAGGCGGAAACGGGTCTCTGCTGGATGTGGGCGGGAATCTCGTGCTTACTCTCGAGTGGAGACCGGTTTGTCGAGGAACTTATTGAGTTGCAGTAAAGGTGTGAAGGACCCTTTTGGAAGTTCCAGAGGTTAGATATGATTAGCCTCCAGACGGTCAGCGGAAATGGGCCTCATCTCGCCTGGAGGGGAGAACCTCCTGGATTTTCTCGAGTTGCGGCAGGTGCTCTCGACTTACGACTGGGGACCTCACGGACCCGCTCTGGTGGCTCAGGAAAGGCCAGTCCCCATGCGAGATGCTCGGGGCCTCTCGGGATTCCTCTCCCGTCGAAGCCGGGGCCTAAGACCTTGTGTGGAATCGGTGCCGGAACCTGAGGATTCCTCTCCAGTGCTGACATGGATCTTGGGGTACTTCTGGAGTCTCCCCAGGGGAGTCAGTCCTCGTCTCGAGTGGGGTCATGCAGGTGCGCTTTCCTCCCGAGCTGTAACAGCAGTGTCGGCTTCCTTGGCGTGGATCAAGGGATCTGGGACTTTCCCTCAAGGCTTTCCCACGAGGTTTTCCCACGAGGCTTTCCCACAGGGCTGTCCCACGTGCCACCTTGGTGTGAGTCGATCCTCGACTTGAAAGTCGAGGCAGTGCAGGGAAAACAGTTTTCCCTGGAATGGACTGAGACTTCGGGGGGAATCTGGGAATATTGACACGACACTGGAGTTCGTCTCGACCTTTCCTGTGGAGAGCGCCTCCTCTTGAGATGCGACCGGAACGCCTGGGAATTTTTTTCCAACCACGCAGGGAAAGGATCCCTCCTCTCGAGCTAGGAGGCGGAAACGGGTCTTCGCTGGATGTGGGCGGGACTCTCGTGCTTCCTCTCCGAGTAGGAGACGGGTATGTCGGGGAACTTCTTGAGTTGCAGCAAGGGTGTGAAGGACCCTTTGGAAAGTTCCAGAGGTTAGTTGTGATTAGCCTCCGAGATGCCTCAGCGGAAATGGGCCTCAATCTCGCCTGGAAGGGAGAACCTCCTGGATTTTCTCGAGTTGCGGCAGGTGCTCTCGACTTACAACTGGGGACATCAGGGACCCGCTCTGGTGGCCTCAGGAAAGGCCAGTCCCCATGCGAGTTCTCCGGGGCCTTTCGGGATTCCTGCTCCCGTCAATGACGGGGCCTAAGATCTTTTGTGGAGTCCGGTGCCGGAACCTGAGGATTCCTCTCCAGTGCTGACATGGTCTTGGGGTACTTCTGGAGTCTCCCCAGGGGAGTCAGTCCTCGTCTCGAGTGGGGGCATGCACGTGCGCTTTCCTCCCGAGCTGTAGCAGCAGTGTCACACTTCCTTTGTGTGGATCAAGGGATCTGTGGCTTTTCCTCGAGGCTTTCCCACGAGGCTTTCCCACGAGGCTTTCACACAGGGACTGTCCCACGTGCCACCGTGGTGTGAGTCGATCCTCGGCTTGAAAGTCGAGGCAGTGCAGGGAAAACAGGTTTCCCTGGAATGGACTGAGAAATCTCTGGGCACTCAGGGAATGGTGGTCACGACCCTGGAGATTCCCCTCGTGTTTCCTGTGGAGAGCGCCTCCTCTTGAGATGCGACCGGAACGCCGGGAATTCTTTCCCGACCATCGCAGGGAAAGGATTCCACCTCTCGATCTATGATTCGGAAACGGGGCTTCTCTGGATGTGCGGCAGGGACGCTCGTGCTTCCTCTCGAGTGGAGACGGGGTACGTCGGGGAACTTCTTGAGTTGCAGCAAGGGTGTGAAGGACCCTTTGGAAAGTTCCAGAGGTCAGGTTGATTAGCCTCGAGACGCCTCAGCGGAAATGGGCTTCATCTCGCCTGGAGGGAGAACCTCCTGGATTTTCTATGAGTTGCCACAGGTGCTCTCGACTTAAGACGAGGACCTCAGGGACCCTGGTCTGGTGGCCTCAGGAAAGGCCAGTCCCCATGCGAGTTGCTAGGGGGCCCTTCGGGATTCCTCTCCCGTCGATGCCGGGGCCTAAGACGTTGTGTGGAGGACGGTGCCGGAACCTGAGGATTCCTCTCCAGTGCTGACATGGATCTTGGGGTACTTCTGGAGTCTCCACCAGGGGATTCAGTCCTCGTCTCGACTTAGGTGCATGCACGTGCACTTTCCTCCGAGCTGTAGCAGCAGTGTCATGCTTCCCTTCGCGTGGATGAAGGAAATCTGTGGCTTTCATCGAGGCTTTTTGCAGGAGGCTTTCCCACGAGGCTTTCCCACAGGGCTGTCCCACGTGCCACCATGGTGTGAAGTCGATCCTCGCTTGAAAGTCGACGGCAGTGCAGGGAAAGCAGGTTTCCCTGGAATGGACTGAGACATCCTGGGGACTCTGGGAATGGTGGAACGACCCTGGAGTTCCTCTCGCCTTTTCTGTGGAGAGCGCCTCCTCTTGAGATGAGACGGGAACGCCGGGAATTCTTTCCCGACCAAGCAGGGAAAGGATCCCTCATCTCAGAGCTAGGACTCGGAAACGGGGCTCCTCTGGATGTGGCCGGGACTCTCGTGCTTCTCTCAAGTGGAGACGGGTATGTCGGGGAACTTCTTGAGTTGCAGCAAGGGTGTGAAGGAACCCTTTGGAAGTTCCAGAGGTTAGGTGTGATTAGCCTCGAGACGCCTCACCGGAAATGGGCCTCATCTCGCCTGGAGGGGAGAACCTCCTGGATTTTCTCGAGGTTGCAGCAGGTGCTCTCGACTTACTACGGGGACCTCAGGGACCCGCTCTGGTGGCCTCAGGAAAGGCCAGTCCCCATGCGAGTTGCTCGGGGGCCTCTCGGGATTCCTCTCCCGTCTATGCCGGGGCCTAAGATCTTGTGTGGAGTCGGTGCCGGAACCTTAGCATTCCTCTCCAGTGCTGACATGGATCTTGGGGTTCTTCTGTAGTCTCCCCAGTGGAGTCAGTCCTCGTCTCGAGTGGGGGCATGCACATGCGCTTTCCTCCTCGAGCTGTAGCAGCAGTGTCACGCTTCCCTTCGCGTGGATCAAGGGATCTGTGGCTTTCCCTCGAGGCTTTCCAACGAGGCTTTTCCCACAGGGCTGTCCCACGTGCCACCGTGGTGTGAGTCGATCTTCGCTTGAAAGTCGAGGCAGTGCAGGGAAAGCAGGTTTCCCTGGAATGGACTGAGACATCCTGGGGACTCTGGGAATGTGGAACGACCCTGGAGTTCCTTTCGCCTTTCCTGTGGAGAGCGCCTCCTCTTGAGATGCGACAGAAACGCCAGGAATTGTTTCCCGACCACGCAGGGAAAGGATCCCTCCTCTCGAGCTAGGAGGCGGAAACGGGGCTCCTCTGGATGTGAGCGGGACTCTCGTGCTTCCTCTCGAGTGTAGACGGGTATGTCGGGGATCTTCTTGAGTTGCAGCAAGGGTGTGAAGACCCGTTGGAATTTCCAGAGGTTAGGTGTGACTAGCCTCGAGACGCCTCAGCGGAAATGGGCCTCATCTCGCCTGGAGGGGAGAACCTCCTGGATTTTCTCGAGTTGCGGCAGGTGCTCTCCGACTTACGACGGGGACCTCAGGATCCGCTCTGGTGGCCTCAGGAAAAGGCCATTCCCCATGCGAGTTGCTCGGGGGCCTCTCGGGATTACTCTCCCATCGATACTGGGGCCTAAGACCTTGTGTGGAGTCAGTTCCGGAACCTGAGGATTCCTCTCCCAGTGCTGACATGGATCTTGGGGTACTTCTGGAGTCTCCCCAGGGGAGTCAGTCCTCGTCTCGAGTGGGGCCATGCACGTGCGCTTTCCTCCGAGCTGTAGCAGCGGTGTCGCGCTTCCCATCAAGTGGATCAAGAGATCTGTGGATTTCCCTCGAGGCTTTCCCACGAGGTCTTTCCCAGGAGGCTTTCCCACGAGGCTTTCCCACAGGGCTGTCCCACGTGCCACCGTGGTGTGAGTCGATCCTCGGCTTGAAAGTCGAGGCAGTGCAGGGAAAACAGGTTTCCCTGGAATGGACTGAGACATCTGGTTGTCTCTGGGAATGGTGGCACGACCCTGGAGTTCCTCTCGCCTTTCCTGTGGAGAGCGCCTCCTCTTGAGATGCGACGGAAACGCCGGGAATTCTTTCCCGACCACGCAGGGAAAGGATCCCTCATCTCAGGCTAGGAGGCGGAAACGGGGCTCCTCTGGATGTGGCCGGAACTCTCGTGCTTCCTCTCAAGTGGAGACGGGTATGTCGGGGAACTTCTTGAGTTGCAGCAAGGGTGTGAAGAACCCTTTGAAAGTTCCAGAGGTTAGGTGTGATTATCCTCGGAGACGCCTCAGCGGAAATGGGCCTCATTTCGCCTGAAGGGGAGAACCTCCTGGATTTTCTCGAGTTGCGGCAGGTCCTCTCGACTTATGACGGGGACCTCAGGGACACGCTCTGGTTGCCTCAGGAAAGGCCAGTCCCCATGTGAGAAGCTCGGGGGCCTCTCGGGATTCCTCTCCCGTCGATGCTGTGGCTAAGACATTGTGTGGAGTCAGTGCCAGAACCTGAGGATTCCTCTCCAGTGCTGACATGGATCTTGGGTACTTCTGGAGTCTCCCCAGGGGAGTCAGTCTTCGTCTCAAGTGGGGGCATGCACGTGCGCTTTCCTCCCGAGCTGTAGCAGCAGTGTCGCGCTTCCCTTCGCGTGGATCAAGGGATCTGTGGCTTTCCCTCGAGGCTTTCCAACGAGGCTTTCCCACAGGGCATGTCCCACGTGCCACCGTGGTGGTGAGTCGATCCTCGGACTTGAAAGTCGACGCAGTGCAGGGAAAATAGGTTTTCCCTGGAATCGACAGAGACATCTGGGGACTCTGGGAATGGTGGCATGACCCTGGAGTTCCTCTCGCCTTTCCTGTGGTGAGCGCCTCCTCTTGAGATGCGACGGGAACGCCGGAATTCTTTCCCGACCACGCAGGGAAAGGATCCCTCATCTCAGGCTAGGAGGCGGAAACGGGGCTCCTCTGGATGTGGGCGGGACTCTCATGCTTCGTCTCGAGTGGAGACGGGTATGTCGGGGCAACTTCTTGAGTTGCGGCAAGGGTGTGATGGACCCGTTGGAAGTTCCAGAGGTTAGGTGTGACTAGCCTCGAGACGCCTCAGCGGAAATGGGCCTCATCTCGCCTGGAGGGGAGAACCTCCTGGATTTTCTCGAGTTGCGGCAGGTGCTCTCGACTTCCGACGGGGACCTCAGGGACCCGCTCTGGTGGCCTCAGGAAAGGCCAGTCCCCATACGAGTTGCTCGGGGGGCCTCTCGGGATTTCCTCTCCCATCGATGCTGGGGCCTAAGACCTTGTGTGGAGTCAGTTCCGGAACCTGAGGATTCCTCTCCAGTGCTGACATGGATCTTGCGGTACTTCTGGAGTCTCCCCAGGGAAGTCAGTCCTCTACTCGAGTGGGGGCATCCACGTGCGCTTTCCACCCGAGCTGTAGCAGCGGTGTCCCGCTTCCCTTCGCGTGCATCAAGGGATCCGTGGCTTTCCATTGAGGCTTTTCCCACGAGGCTTTCCCACGAGGCTTTCTGCCGGGGTCCAGCCCCGGTGGATCCAGGGAATTCGAAGGGTGGACGGCGTTGGCGTGGAAAGACTTGTTTGTTTATTAATGTAAGATTAGATTAAGAAACTATAGTGTAATAAGAAGATTAAGTGGACGAAGAGGGCTGAATAGCTTGGTTTACGCGGAAGGCCAATAAAATTCCAGACAAGGAATTTGCACCATCTACGTTGGGCCACCGGCGCCCGCTTGAATATCTAAGGGTGCCTCGCCTTAAGCTCCCTTTGGTGCGGGTCTTAACAGCCGGGGCAAGTAAGTAGACCTGGCGAGCCTCCGGGCCCCCAGATGGAGATTCAGCCTGAAGTTAAAGTAAAGAGCAGAGAGAGGGAAGGGGAGAGAAGAGAGAGAGAGAGACATGGGGGGAGCCAGAGTCCCAAGAAACCGAGGCCGGAGAGACTAGTTCGAGAAACTGATCCGATCCTTTATTGTTCAGAAGGCCTTTTATACTTTTGATAAAACATGGAGATCAATGGGTAACACAGAATTATGTAGCGTTCGCAGCCCAGACTCTTTCTATACATCATTTTGTATACAAAAGGTCTCAGGTGATTTACATTATCTTCTGGCCAAGAAGCTTGTTAACACTTTTTAGCTCTCTTCCTTAATGAATGTTGATTTTGTTTCCCCTGAAGTGTTTTTCTTTAATTTGCATCTCCTTAAAGCATTAAAGTTACATCTCTATAGAACAAAGGTGCAGTGGGATATAACAAAGAAGGTACTTAACTCAAAGATCTAATGTTGCTAATACCAGGTCTACTACTTGTTTTTCTATATACCAACTATATCTAAAAATAAAGGATATGAAAATTTGGCAGCAAGCATTGACTCAACAAATGAAACTTTTAATCAGTCCTATTCTAAAGATTTTGACTCTTCGGAAGCCCCTACATTCCTAGGATATTTTAAGCTTCCTGTGCCTCCTGCGGTCAGGAGGCCTCAAACAATCACACTCGCAGAGTCCTGCAGGCAGGCTAGAAAGCCATCGGAGGGGTTTTTAGATTGAAACACTCTTTCAAATGCAGAAGACTGAAACCCTGAATTGACTTTTTCCAGAAAATGTCAGAAGAGTGGAAAAGCAGAGCCACAAAAGCCGGCAGATTTTTGTTGGGGTACATGCTTAGGAATTTCCAGAGGGGTCCCTGAAGTCTGAGCACGCCTTGCGAATGTCAGCTTCCTTCCTCATGACCTTGTCACGGGCGGATTCCTCACTCTGGCTCCCGGCATCTCACCCTTTTTAATTTTAAATAATTGATTATTTATGTTTAAAATCAGGTGCAGTTCGGTCTCGAGATTCCGAATGCTCTGCCGAAGAATCTAGACAATATAGGGAAGTATGATTATGAGGAGCAAGATTATAGACAGTAGACAGAACAGTCTTCAGAAATGAAGTTAGAGAAAGTGTGGGAAAAGTCATTGGCTTCTCCTGCGGTGGTAAAATCTAATCGGGAGTGTTCCAAGGTCTGAATCTGATTATGAAGTTTCCCTAAGTCTAAACTAATATCTGAGCTGTTCCAAAATACCTAAACCTTGATTTTTTAACATATTGGGCATTTACACTTGTTGAGTCAATGATTGCTGTTGTAGTAACAATAACAGTTGTTGTAACACAGCAAGAACATAATTATCATATCAATAAGTTGTTACAGTTATAGGACATCTTTAAAACCACAGAAGAGCAGACATTACTTTGAGGAGTTAAACAAGATGAAAACATCCATGGTTCACAAGTCGCTACATTAGGTACATTAAGTTTTCTGGAATCATTGGTGAAAAGAAGAACATAAGGAGAGGATAGACAAGCCAAAATAGAGTAAATAGAGTCATTTTCTGGTTGGAGTTTGTGCTGCAGCAGCTGTTAGTCCTGCCGGGATCTTGATGTTTCTTTTGCCTCTTTTGCCGGTAGGAGCAGCGGCCTTCACCCCGCCCTCTGACACTGGCGCTGTTATGGGGCTGGCGAGTGGCGGTGCACTGGGTTCCGTCAGTCAGGCTGGCCCCGCCCGCAGCTTTTGGTGCGCGGCTGTTCCCGCGGTGGTGGTGGCAGAGAAGTTCCCTTTTTCTTTTGTGGCGAATCAGTCTGTCCGGGATCCAAGTTGACGAATCTGCACCCTGTGGAAAAAAATATAAACACTTCCTCGACCCGCAGTAAATTTTGGGTCGGGATCTTTTTGTTATCTGGAGGAGATCTTTTTGCTTTACTAATGGCTTTTTATTTTACTGTTTCAAACGAATCAGCATTTAACTTATTACAAAGAGAACATGTTGTAAAATCTGATGGGGGAAAACTATACTTAATTTCTCTCTTTTTAATTTTTGAATTAACAAAGCACGTGAGGGTAAATGATGCAAGATCTGATCACAAGAATTTCCTATAGCAATCTGCCAATCATCAAACATTTGAAAAGCATCAAGTTGTTCTCTGTTATATGGAAGTAGCAATTTTTGATGGTTCTTTATTAAACAATTTAATAAATCAGTATATTTGAATTAATCTTTTTAATTAACTATGTCAGTAATTTTTCCTTAGGCAGAGGCCACTGTTCCACCCACACCGGATCTTGAAATTTTCATGTAATGGGGGTAGGCAGCAAAAACAATGGCCTTCATTATAAATTTGGATATCCCAATCCAGTATATAGCTTGCGAGGAGTTGGGCAAATTAGCTCAATTATTCTTGTCTGTTGTTTACCCAATCCTTTTGATGGATCATAGCCGATCTGCAGCATCTGAGAGGTCACTTTATCATCAGGGCTAAAAAGTAACACTCCCATTTGAGATAGCATGTCCCTCCCCCACAGGGTAAGGGGGAGTGAAGGGACTACATACCGGTTGGAAAGTTCCACGGGTGTCCTCAAATTGCCAATCTAAAATTTTTGCACTTTTGGCTACTGTGGGGCTCTTCCTATCCCCACCAAGTTATTTTCAGTAGTATGTGTGGGCCAGGAGGTGGGCCAGGAGCTAGGCCAGTCTTTTCCCTGAAATGCAAGAAACGTCTGCTCCTGTGTCTAATAACCCCACAATAGACTTGCCATTAATCAGAATAGTTTTCATAGGCCGTTTCTGAGTAATTTTTGTTATCCAAAAAACCATATCACTAGACCCAATATAAGAAGCAAGAAAAGGAGGTGTTACACAATATCTTTATAAGCTTTTCTAATGATCTTTTTATAAACCCAAATCTGGTCTATAGCCTTTTAGATGACAAGTAACCATTTAATCTTAGCTTGAAAACTTTCCAGCAACGGGGAGCTCACTATTCACCAAGGTTTTAAACTCTCTCTCACCTCTTACTCTATAGCATTTTTATCCTGCATACCACTTTTTCTAACTCCTTTTCAGTAGTATATGTTGGCCAGGAGCTGCGCTAGTCTCTCAGCAATGTAAGAAACGTCTTGTCTATTGTCTAACAGCCATGACATTTTATATCTTTGAATTAAAAAACTTTTAAAGGCCTAGAAGCTGCAATTTTTTGCACCAAAAAGCTAGATCTAGATCCTCTGGGGCTTTTTTTGTCTGGTTTTTCTGTTTGGTAATAAGGTAAAAGCAAAAGCTGTGCTATTATTTTTTTTTTTTAATTTTTATTAATTGCACAGTTTTAGCAGGTGGCGAGATCAAAACTTCAGTTTTTTCAGTATAATCAGAATTTACTACACAAGACACTACCGAAATTTCTTGAAAAGAAAGCAAGCTATGCCCCAGTACAAGTCTTACAATGTCCTCAGGCAGGGGACTAGCCACTCTCATTGGAATCTGAGTCACTGGCACATCAGGGGTTAATATTATTGAAGTGGTGGAACTGAGGTCTAGGCCTGAGCTACCTGGGGTTGTTTGGTACGGGTTGTTGTGTCTGTTTAGCAGGACATTTTGGCAAAACATGTTCTATTTGGCCTCAAGAGAAACATTTTGCATTTGTAAAGTCCTTTTTATTACGAATATTTTTTTTTTGTTTTTTCTTCTTTTTCTTTTTTTTTGTTGGGTGAGGCCCCTCCTGAGGGGATTTTATGCAAGGAGCAAGCTCTGTTTTAAAAGCTCTTTTGCTCAAAAATATTGTCACTATCGTTTTCAAACTTAAGCAATGTTCTGGGAGGCTTTGGATATAAAGTGGGGAGTTCTTAAGCCCTGGGGAGGCGCAAGCAGAGGTTGCAGTGGTCGCCTTAAATAAGATAACTTTTTTAAAGGTTTGGTTTGTGTAGAGGGGGAGGGGGCTCTCCAGGGCGCTCGGCCGCTGCGTCCTGTAAGCACCCTCCTTCCTCGGGAGGAAGAGGAGTCTCTCTCCTTTTGTTTGCCAATGGCAGAAAATACGATCTGCATAGAAGGTGGAGACCCACTACCATTTACCGCTATAGCCCTCCCCATAGGCTATCTAACAGCCTCATGACAGGGGTCCAGAACATTTGTAATCATATTTTACAGAGCAAAAGCATTTACAGGCCCATGCAAAGTATAGTAAGTTTTTAGCTGTTTTCCTACTCTCTCCCAGGTGTCTAAGTTAACAGTGCCTTCTTCTGGAAACCAGGGACACTGTTCTTGTACAAAGGAAAAAAATGAATGAATATTGGAATTTTTAACTTTAATTCCTCGTTTAGTTAGTAACTGCAAGATTACTCCTATAAAAAGCTGTCTTTCTTTTGATTCACTGTTACCCATGTCAGAAAATTAAGTCTTATAGAAAAGTCTACCTCAACAAAAGGTTTTACCTCTGGCGAGGGGGGTTTTGTTTTTAACCCTAGGATAGCAGGTTTCTTTTCAACCTCTAGAGCACCAGGTTTCTCTTAAACCCTTGAACACTTCCCACTCTTCCTCACCCTGTCTATCCTACAGGGGGGTCCGCGGCACCCTGAGTGGGGTCCTAGCCGTCCCGAACACTCAACACTGGGGGAGTACCCGAAAGTACTCCGGGGGGTGATTAAGTCACTCCGGGGGGAGCAACAGAGAGTGCTCCGGGGGGAGCAACGGAGAGGGCTCCGGGGGGAGCAGCAGAGAGTGCTCCGGGGGGAGCTTTTGCTCCGAGGAACCTACCTTCGAATAGCCTGTTCCGGGCGCCACTTGCCGGGGTCCTGGCCCGGTGGATCCAGGGAATTCGAAGGGTGGACGGCGTTGGCGTGGAAAGACTTGTTTGTTTATTAATGTAAGATTAGATTAAGAAACTATAGTGTAATAAGAAGATTAAGTGGAGGAAGAGGGCTGAATAGCTTGGTTTACGCGGAAGGCCAATAAAATTCCAGACAAGGAATCTGCACCATCTACGTTGGGCCACCGGCGCCGCTTGAATATCTAAGGGTGCCTCGCCTTAAGCTCCCTTTCGTGCGGGTCTTAACAGCCGGGGCAAGTAAGTAGACCTGGCGAGCCTCTGCGCCCCAGATGGAGATTCAGCCTGAAGTTAAAGTAAAGAGCAGAGAGAGGGAAGGGGAGAGAAGAGGAGAGAGAGAGACATGGGGGGAGCCAGAGTCCCAAGAAACCAGGCCGAGAGACTAGTTCGAGAAACTGGTCCGATCCTTTATTGTTCAGAAGGCCTTTTATACTTTTGATAAAACATGGAGATCAACGGGTAACACAGAATTATGTAGCGTTCGCAGCCCAGACTCTTTCTATACATCATTTTGTATACAAAAGGTCTCAGGTGATTTACATTATCTTCTGGCCAAGAAGCTTGTTAACACTTTTTAGCTCTCTTCCTTAATGAATGTTGATTTTGTTTCCCCCGAAGTGTTTTTCTTTAATTTGCATCTCCTTAAAGCATTAAAGTTACATCTCTATAGAACAAAGGTGCAGTGGGATATAACAAAGAAGGTACTTAACTCAAAGATCTAATGTTGCTAATACCAGGTCTACTACTTGTTTTTCTATATACCAACTATATCTAAAAATAAAGGATATGAAAATTTGGCAGCAAGCATTGACTCAACAAATGAAACTTTTAATCAGTCCTATTCTAAAGATTTTGACTCTTCGGAAGCCCCTACATTCCTAGGATGTTTTAAGCTTCCTGTGCCTCCTGCAGTCAGGAGGCCTCAAACAATCACACTCGCAGAGTCCTGCAGGCAGGCTAGAAAGCCATCGGAGGGGTTTTTAGATTGAAACACTCTTTCAAATGCAGAAGACTGAAACCCTGAATTGACTTTTTCCAGAAAATGTCAGAAGAGTGGAAAAGCAGAGCACAAAAGCCGGCAGATTTTTGTTGGGGTACATGCTTAGGAATTTCCAGAGGGGTCCCTGAAGTCTGAGCACGCCTTGCGAATGTCAGCTTCCTTCCTCATGACCTTGTCACGGGCGGGATTCCTCACACTGGCTCCCGGCAGCTTTCCCACAGGGCTGTCCCACGTGCCACCGTGGTGTGAGTCGATACTCGGCTTGAAAGTCGAGGCAGTGCAGGGAAAACAGGTTTCCCTGGAATGGACTGAGACATCTGGGGGACTCTGGAATGTGGCACGACCCTGGAGTTCCTCTCGCCTTTCCTGTGGAGAGCGCCTCCACTTGAGATGCGACGGGAAAGCCGGGAATTCTTTCCCGACCACGCAGGGAAAGTATCCCTCCTCTCTAGCTAGGAGGCGGAAACGGGGTCTCCTCTGGATGTGGGCGGGACTCTCGTGCTTCCTGTCGAGTGGAGACGAGCATGTTGGGAACTTCTTGAGTTGCAGCAAGGGTGTGAATGACCCTTTGGAAGTTCCAGAGTTTAGGTGTGATTAGCCTCGAGACCCTCAGCGGAAATGGGCCTCATCTCGCCAGGAGAGGAGAACCTCCTGGATTTTCTCGAGTTGCAGCAGATGCTCTCGACTTACGACGGTGACATCAGGGACCCCCTCTTGTGGCCTCACGAAAGGGAAGTCCCCATGCGAGTTGCTCATGGGTCTCTCGGGATTCGTCTCCGTCGATGCCGGGACCTAAGATCTTGTGTGGAGTCTGTGCCAAAAACCTGAGGATTCCTCTCCAGTGCTGACATGTATCTTGGGGTATTTCTGGAGTCTCCCCAGGGGAGTCAGTCCTCGTCTCGAGTCGGGCATGCACGTGAGCTTTCCTCCGAGCTGTAGCAGCAGTGTTGAGCTTCCCTTCGCGAGGATCAAGGGATCTGTGGCTTTCCCTCGAGGCTTTCCCACGACGCTTTCCCACGACGCTTTCCCACAGGACTGTCCCACCTGCCACCTTTGGTGTGAGTCGAACCTCTTCTTGAAAGTCGAGGCAGTGCAGGGAAAACAGGTTTCCCTGGAATGGACTAAGACATCTGTGGGACTCTGGGAATGGTGGCACGACCCTGGAGTTCCTCTCGCCTTCCCTGTGAGAGCGCCCCCTCTTGAGATGCGATGGGAACGCCGGGAATTCTTTCCCGACCACGCAGGAAAGGATCCCTCCTCTCGAGCTAGTCGGAAACGGGGCTCCTCTGGATGTG
>NW_017202831.1:0-6238 GCF_001704415.2 Capra hircus
CGCTTCCTTCCGCAAAGGAACGAAGGGATCGTCGGGGCAATTCCCCTCGAAGCCTTTCAACAGGCTTTTCCACTGCTAGGCTTGTCCCACAGGGTCACCCGCTCTGTGCCCTCGCCACCGTAGTATGTGACGATTCGATTGGACATTTGAAAGGAGGCACAGTTGCCAGGGAAAACTGGTTTGCCCTGCCGAATGAGACTGAGGCCAATCTGGACGGGGACTCTGGAATGGTGGCACGACCCTGGAGTTCCTCTCGCCTTTCCTGTGGAGAGCGCCTCCTCTTTAGACGCGACGGGAACGCCAGGAATTCTTTCCCGACCACGCTTGGAAAGGATCCCTCCTCTCGAGATAGGAGGCGGAAACGGGGCTCCTCTGGATGTAGGCGGGACTCACGTGCTTCGTCTCCAGTGGAGACGGGTATGTCGGGGAACTTCTTGATTTTGCAGCAAGGGTGTGAAGGACCCGTTGGAAGTTCCAGAGGTAGGTGTGATTAGCCTCGAGACGCCTCTGCGGAAATGGGCCTCATCTCACCTGGAGGGGAGAACCTCTTGGATTTTCTCGAGTTGCGGCAGGTGCTCCGACTTACGTCGGGGACCTCAGGGACCCGCTTTGGTGGCCTCAGGAAAGGCCATTCCCATGCGAGTTGCTCGGGGGCCTCTCGGGATTCCTCTCCCGTCGATGCCGGGGCCTAAGACCTTGTGTGGAGTCAGTGCCGGAACCTTAGGATTCCTCTCCAGTGCTGACATGGATCTTGGGTTACTTTCTGGAGTCTCCCCAGGGGAGTCAGTCCTCGTCTCGAGTGGGGACATGGCACGTGGCACGTGCCTCTCGAGCTGTAAGCATTAGTTGTCACGCTTCCATTCGCGTGGATCAAGGGATCTGGGCTTTCCCTCGAGGCTTTCCCACGAGGCTTTCCCCACGAGGCTTTCCCACAGGCTGTCCCACGTGCCACCCGTGGTTGTGAGTCGATCCTCGGCTTGAAAGTCGAGGCAGTGCAGGGAAAACAGGTTTCCCTGGAATTGGACTGAGGCATCTGGGTTGACTCTGGGAATGGTGGCACGACCTGGAGTTCCTCTCGCCTTTCCTGTGGAGAGTGCCTCCTCTTGAGATGCGACGGGAACGCCGGGAATTCTTTCCCGACCACGCATGGAAAGGATCCCTCCTCTCAAGCTAGGAGGCAGAAACGGGGCTCCTCTGGATGTGGCCGGGGACTCTCGTGCTTCCTCTCAAGTGGAGACGGGTATGTCGGGGAACTTCTTGAGTTGCCAGCAAGGGTGTGAAGGACACGTTGGAAGTTCCAGAGGTTAGGTGTGATTAGCCTCGAGAGGCCTCTGCGGAAATGGGCCTCATCTCGCCTGGAGGGGACAACCTCCTGGATTTTCTCGAGTTGCGGCAGGTGCTCTCGACTTACGATGGGGACCTCAGGGACCCGCTATGGTGGGCATCAGGAAATGCCATTCCCCATGCGAGTTGCTCGGGGGCATCTCGGGATTCCTCTCCCGTCGATTCCGGGGCCTGAGACCTCGTGTGGAGTCAGTGCCGGAACCTGAGGATTTCTCTCCAGTGCTGACATGGATCTTGGGGTACTTCTGGAGTCTCCCCAGGGGGGTCAGTCCTCTTCTCGAGTGGGGGCATGCACGTGCGCGTGCCTCTCGAGCTGTAGCATTAGTGTCGCGCTTCCATTCGCGTGGATCAAGGGATCTGTGGCTTTCCCTCGAGGCTTTCCCACGAGGCTTTCCCACGACGCTTTCCCACAGGGCGGTCCCACGTGCCACCGTGGTGTGAGTCGATCCTCAGCTTGAATGTCGACGCAGTGCTGGAAAAACAGGTTTCCCTGGAATGGACGGAGACATCTGGGGGACTCTGGGAATGGTGGCACGACCCTGGAGTTCCTCTCGCCTTTCCTGTTGAGAGAGCCTCCTCTTGAGATGCGACGGAAATGCCGGGAATTCTTTCCCGACCACGCAGGGAAAGGATCCCTCCTCTCGAGCTAGGAGGCAGAAACGGTGTTGCTCTGGATGTGGGGGGACTCCCGTGCTTCCTCTCGAGTGGAGACCGGTATGTCGGGGAACTTCTGAGTTGCAGCAAGGGTGTGAAGGACCCTTTTAAGTTCTAAAGGTTAGGTGTGATTAGCCTTGAGACCCCTCAGCGAAAATGGGCCTCATCTCGCCTCGATGGGAGAACCTCCTGGATTTTCTCGAGTTGCGGCAGGTGCTCTCAACTTATGACGGGGACCGCAAGGACCCCCTCCGGTAGCCTCAGGAAAGGCCAGTCCCCATGCGAGTTGCTCGGTGTCCTCTCGGGATTCCTCTCCCTTCGATGCCGGGGCCTAAGATCTTGTGTGGAGTGGGTGCCGGAACCTGAGGATTCCTCTCCAGTGCTGACATGGATCTTGGGGTACTTCTGGAGTCTCCCCTGGGGAGTCAGTCCTCGTCTCGAGTGGGGGCATGCACGTGCGCTTTCCTCCCGTGCTGTAGCAGCAGTGTCACTCTTCCCTTCGCTGTGGATCAAGGGATCTGTGCCTTTCCCTCGAGGCTTTCCCACGAGGCTTTCCCACGAGGCTTTCCCACAGGGCTGTCCCACGTGTCACCGTGGTGCGAGACGATCCTCGGCTTGAAAGTCGAGGCAGTGCAGGGAAAACAGGTTTCCCTGGAATGGACTGAGACATCCAGGGGACTCTGGGAATGGTGGCACGACCCTGGAGTTCCTCTCGCCATTCCTGTGGAGCGCGCCTCCTCTTGAGATGTGACGGGAACACCGGGAATTCTATCCCGACCACGCAGGGAAAGGATCCCTCCTCTCGAGCTAGGAGGCGGAAACGGGGCCCCTCTGGATGTGGGCGGGACTCTCGTGCTTCCTCTCGAGTGGAGACAGTATGTCGGGGAACTTCTTGAGTTGCAGAAAGGGTGTGAAGAACCCTTTGGAAGTTCCAGAGGTTAGGTGAATATCCTGGAGACGCCTCAGCGGAAATGGGCCTCATCTCGCCTGGAGGGGAGAACCTCCTGGATTTTCTCGATTTGCGGCAGGTGCTCTCGACTTACAACGGGGACCTCAGGGACCCGCTCTGGTGGCCTCAGGAAAACCCAGTGCACATGCGAGTTGCTCGGGGGCCTCTCGGGATTCCTCTCACTTGGATGCTGGGGCCTAAGCCCTTGTGTGGAGTCGGTGCCGGAACCTGAGTGTTCCTCTCCCTGCTGACATGGATCTTGGGGTACTTCTGCAGTCTCCCCAGGGGAGTCAGTCCCCGTCTCGAGTGGGGGCATGCACGTGCGCTTTCCTCCCGAGCCGTAGCAGCAGTGTCATGCTTCCCTACGCGTGGATCAAGGGATCTGTGGCTTTCCCTCGAGGCTTTCGCACGAGGCTTTCCCACAGGGCTGTCCCACGTGCCAACCTGGTGTGAGTCGATCCTCGGCTTGAAAGTCGAGGCAGTGCAGGGAAAACAGGTTTCCCTGGAATGGACTGAGACATCTGGGGGACTCTGGGAATGGTGGCACGACCCTGGAGTTCCTCTCGCCTTTCCTGTGGAGAGCGCCTCCTCTTGAGAAGCGACGGGAACGCAGCGAATTCTTTCCCCAACACGCATGGAAAGGATCCCTCCTCTCGAGCTAGGAGGCAAAAATGGGGCTCCTCTGGATGTGGGCGGGACTCTCGTTCTTCCTCTCGAGTATAGACGGGTATGTCGGTTAACTTTTTGAGTTGCAGCAAGGGTGTGAAGGACCCTTTGGAAGTTCCAGAAGTTAGGTGTCATTAGCCTCGAGAGGCCTCAGGGCAAATGGGCCTCATCTCGCCTGGAGGGGAGAACCTCCTGGATTTTTCTCGAATTGCGGCAGGTGCTCTCGACTTACGACCGGGGACATCAGGGACCCGCTCTGGTGGCCTCAGGAAAGCCCAGTCCCCATGCGAGTTGCTCGGGGGCCTCTCGGGATTCCTCTCCGTCGATGCCGGGCCTAAGACCTTGTGTGGAGTCGGTGCCCGAAACTGAGGATTCCTCTCCATTGCTGACATGGATCTTGGGGGTACTTCTGGAGTCTCCCCAGGGGAGTCAGTCCTCTCTCCGAGTCGGGGCATGCACGTGTGCTTTCCTCCCAGCTGTAGCAGCAGTGTCACGCTTCCCTTTCCCATGGATCAAGGGATCTGTGGCTTTCCTTCGAGGCATTCCCACGAGGCTTTCCACCGAGCTTTCCCACGAGGCTTTCCCACGAGGCTTTTCCACAGGGCTGTCCACGTGCCAGCGTGGTGTGAGTCGATAATCGGCTTGAAAGTCGAGGCAGTGCAGGGAAAACAGGTTTCCCTGGAATGGACTGAGAAATCTGGCGCCTCTGCGAATTGGTGGCACGTCCCCTGGAGTTCCTCTCGCCTTTCTTGTGGAGAGCCGCCTCCTCTTGAGATGCGACGGGAACGCCGGGAATTCTTTCCCCACCACGCAGGGAAAGGATCCCTCCTCTCGAGCTAGGAGGCGGACACGGGGCCTCCTCTGGATGTGGGCGGAACTCTCGTGCTTCCTCTCGAGTGGAGACGGTTATGTCAGGGAACTTCTTGAGTTGCAGAAAGGGTGTGAAGGACCCTTTGGAAAGTTCCAGATGGATAGGAGTGATTAGCCTCAAGAAGCCTCAGCGCAAATGGGCCTCATCTCGCCTGGAGGGGAGAACCTCCTGGATTTTCTCGAGTTGCGGCAGGTGCTCTCGACTTACGACGGGGACCTCAGGGACCCGCTTCTGGTGGCCTCAGGAAAGGCTAGTCCCCATGCGGAGTTGCTCGGGGGCCTCTCCGGGATTCCTCTCCGTCGATGCCGGGCCTAAGACCTTGTGTGGAGTCCGGTGCCCGAAACTGAGGATTCCTCTCCAGTTGCTGACATGGATCTTGGGGTACTTCTGGAGTCTCCCCAGGGAGTCAGTCCTCGTCTCGAGTGGGGCATGCACGTGCGCTTTCCTCCCGAGCTGAAGCAGCAGTGTCACGCTTCCCTTCTCGTGGATCAAGGGATCTGTGGCTTTCCCTTGAGGCTTTCCCAGGAGGCTTTCCGACGAAGTTTTCCCACACGGCTGTCCCACGTGCCACCGTGGTGTGAGTCGATCCTCGGCTTGAAAGTCGAGGCAGTGCAGGGAAAACAGGTTTCCCTGGAATGGACTGAGACATCTGGGGGACTCTGGGAACGGTGGCACGACCCTGGAGTTCCTCTCGCCTTTCCTGTGAGAGCGCCTTCTCTTGAGATGCGACGGGAACGCGGGGAATTCTTTCCCGACCACGCAGGGAAAGGATTCCTCCTCTCAAGCTAGGAGGCGGAAATGGGGCTCCTCTGGATGTGGGCGGGACTCTCGTGCTACCTCTCGAGTGGAGACGGCTATGTCGGGGAACTTCTTGAGTTGCAGCAAGGGTGTGAAGGACCCTTTGGAAGTTCCAGATATTAGATGTGATTAGCCTCGAGACGCGCCTCAGCGGAAATGGGCCTCATATCGCCTGGAGGGGAGAACCTCCTGGATTTTCTCGAGTTGCGGCAGGTGCTCTCGACTTAGAACGGGCACCTCAGGGACCCAATCTCGTGGCATGAGGAAAGGCCAGTTCCCAAGCGAGTTGCTCGGGGCCTCTCGGGATTCCTCTCCCGTCGATGCCGGGCCTAAGACCTTGTGTGGAGTCAGTGCCGGAACCTGAGGATTCCTTCGAGTGCTGACATGGATCTTGGGGTACTTCTGTAGTCTCCCCAGGGAGTCAGTCCACGTCTCGAGTGGGGGCATACACGTGCGCTTTCCTCCGAGCTGTAGCAGCAGTGTCGCGTTTCCCTTCACGTGGACAAGGGATCTGTGGCTTTTCCTCGAGGCTTTCCCACGAGGCTTTCCCAGGAGGCTTTCCCACGAGGCTTTCGGACAGGGCTGTACCATCTGCCCACCGTGGTGTGAGTCTGATCCTAGGATTCAAGGCATTTGACAGTTTCCCTCTAGAATGGACTGAGAAATCTGGCGCCTCTGGAATGGTGCACGACCCTGGAGTTCCTCTCGCCTTTCCTGTGGAGAGCGCTCTCTTGAGATGCGACGGGAACACGGGAATTCTTTCCCCACGCAAGGAAAGGATCCCTCTCTCTCGAGCTAGGGAGGCGGAAACGGGGGACGTAGGCGGGATTCTCGTGCTTCCTCTCTCGAGTGGAGACGGGTATATGTCGGGGAACTCTTGTTGCAGCCAGGGTGTGAATGAGCCTTTGGTAGTTCCAAGATCAGGTGTGACCGCCACGCCTCAGCAGAAATGGGCC
>NW_017202832.1:0-6238 GCF_001704415.2 Capra hircus
TGTGGCCGGGACCATGGATGTGCTTGAGTGGAGACGGGTGTGTCGGGGAACTTCTTGAGTTGCAGCTAAGGTGTGAAGGAACCTTTGGAAGTTCCAGAGGTTAGGTGTGATTAGCCTCGAGACGCCTCAGCGGAAATGGGCCTCATCTCGCCTGGAGGGGAGAACCTCCTGGATTTTCTCGAGTGTGGCAGGTGCTCTAGAATTACGACGGGGACCTCAGGGACCCTCTCCGGTGTCCTGACGAAAGGCCAGTCCCCATGCGAGTTGTTCGATGGCCTCTCGGGATTCCTTTCCCGTTGATGCCGGGGTCTGAGACCTTGTACGGAGTCGGTGCCGGAACCTGAGGATTCCTCTCCAGTGCTGACATGGATCTTGGGTACTACTGGAGTCTCCCGAGGGGAGTCAGTCCTCGTCTCGAGTGGGGGCATGCACGAGCGCTTTCCTCCCGAGCTGTAGCAGCAGTGTCACGCTTTCCTTCGCGTGAATCAAGGGATCTGTGGCTTTCCCTCAAGGCTTTCCCACGAGGCTTTCCCACAGGGCTGTCCCACGTACCACCGTGGTGTGAGTTGATCCTCGGCTTGAAAGACGAGGCAGTGCAGGGAAAACAGGATTTCCTGGAATTGACTGAGACATCTGGGGGACTCTGGGAATGGTGGCATGACAGGGAGTTCCTCTCCCCTTTCCTGTGGAGAGCGACTCCCGAGAATTCTTTCGCGATCACGCTGGGAAAGGATCCCTCCTCTCCAGCTATGAGACGGAAACGGGGTTCCTCTGGATGTGGGCGGGACTCTCGTGCCTCCTCTCGAGTGGAGACGGGTATGTCGGGGAACTTCTTGAGTTGCGGCAAGGGTGTGAAAGACCCTTTGGAATTTCCAGAGGTTAGGTGTGATTAGCCTCGAGACGCCCCAGCGGAAATGGGCCCATCTCTCCTGGAAGGGACAACCACCTGGATTTTCTCAAGTTGCGGCAGGTGCTCTCGACCTTTGATGGGGACCTCAGGGAACCGCTCTGGTGGCCTGAGGAAATGCCAGTCCCCATGCGAGTTGCACGGTGGCCTCTCAGGATTCCTCTCCCGTCGATGCCGGGGCCTAAGACCTTGTTTGGAGTCGGTGCCAGAACCAGAGGATTCCGCTCCAGTGCTGACATGGATCTTGGGGTACTTCTGGAGTCTCCCCAGGGGAGTCAGTCCTCGTCTCGAGTGGGGGCATGCACGTGTGCTTTCCTCCGAGCTGTAGCAGCAGTGTCACGCTTCCCTTCGCCTGGATCAAGGGATCTGTAGCTTTCCCTCGAGGCTTTCCCAGGAGACTTTCCCACGAGGCTTTCCCACAGGGCTGTCCCACGTGCCACCGTGGTGAAAGTCGACCCTGGGCTTGAAAGTCGAGGCAGTGCAGGGAAAAGAGGTTTCCCTGGAATGGACTGAGACATCTGGGGGACTCTGAGAATGGTGTCACGACCCTGGACTTCCTCTCGCCTTTCCTGTGGAGAGCACCTCCTCTTGAGATGCAACGGGAACACCGGAAATTCTTTCCCCACCACGCAGGGAAAGGATCCCTCCTCTCGAACTAGGAGGCGGAAACGGGGCTCCTCTGGATGTGGGCGGGACTCTCGTACTTCCTCTCGAGTGTCGACGGGTATGTCGGGGAACTTCTTGAGTTGCAGCAAGGGTGTGAAGGACCCTTTGGCAGTTCTAGAGGTTAGGTGTGATTAGCCCCGAGATGCCTCAATGGAAATGGGCCTCATCTCGCCTGGAGGGGAGAAACTCCTGGATATTCTCGAGTTGCGGTAGGTGCTCTCGACTTACGATGGGGACCTCAGGGACCCGCTCTGGTGGCCTCAGGAAATTCCAGTCCCCATGCGAGTTGCTCGGGGACCTCTCCGGATTCCTCTCCCGTCGATGCCGGGGCCTCAGACCTTACGTAGAGTCGGTGCCGAAACCTGAGGATTCCTCTCCAGTGCTGACATGGATCTTGGTGTACTGCTGGAGTCTCCCCAGGGGAGTCAGTCCTCGTCTCGGTTGAGGCATGCACGTGCGCTTTCCTCCCCAGCTGTAGCAGCAGTGTCGCGCTTCCCTTCGCGTGGATCAAGGTATCTGTGGCTTTCCCTCGAGGCTCTCCCACGAGGCTTTCCGACGAGGCTTTGCCACAGGGCTGTCCCACGTGCCACAGTGGTGTGAGTCGATCCTCGGCTTGAAAGTCGAGTCAGTGCAGGGAAACAGGTTTCCCTGGAATGGACTGAGACATCTGGGGGACTCGGAGAATGGTGGCATGTCCCTGGAGTTCCTCTCGCCTTTCCTGTGGAGAACGCCTCCTCTTGAGATGCGACGGGAACGCCGGGAATTCTTTCCCGACCTCGCAGGGAAAGGATCCCTCCTCTCGAGCTATGAGGCGGAAACGGGGCTCCTCTGGATGCGGGCGGAACTATCGTGCTTCCACTTGAGTGGAGACGGGTATGTCGGGGAACTTCTTGATTTGCTGCAAGGGTTTGAAGGACCCTTTGGAAGTTCCAGAGTTTAAGTGTGCTTAGCCTTGAGATGTGTCAGCGGAAATAGGCTTCATTTTGCCTGGAGGGGAGGAAGCGCACATGCATGCCCCTCGAGACGAGCACTGACTCCCCTGGGGAGACTCCAGAAGTCCCCCAGAATCCATGTCAGCACTGGAGAGGCATCCTCAGGTTCCGGCACCGACTCCACACAAGATCTTAGGCCCTGGCATCGACGGGAGGGGAAGGCCGAGAGGCCCCCGAGCAACTCCCATGGGGACTGGCCTTTCCTGAAGCCACCAGAGCGGGTCCCTGAGGTCCCCGTCGTAAGTCAAGAGCACCTGCCGCAACTCGAGGAAGTACAGGAGGTTCTCCCCTCCAGGCGAGATGAGGCCCATTTCCGCTGAGGCGTCTTGAGGCTAATCACATCTAAGATCTGGAACTTCCAAAGGGTCCCTCACAGCCTTCCTGCAACTCCTGAAGTTGCCCGACATACCCGTCTCCATTCGAGAGGAAGCGCGAGAGTCCTGCCCACAACCAGAGGAGCCCCATTTCCGGCTCCTAGCTCGAGAGGAGGAATCCTTTCCCTGAGTGGGGGGAAATAATTCCCGGCGTTCCTGTCGCTACTCAAGAGGAGGCGCTCTCGACAGGAAAGTCGAGAGGAACCCCAGTCGTGCCACCATTCCCAGAGTCCCCCAGAAATCTCAGTCCATTCCAGGGAAACCTGTTTTCCCTGCACTGCCTCTACTTTCAAGCCGAGGATCGACTCACACCACGGTGGTACGTGGGACAGCCCTGTGGGAAAGCCTCGTGGGAAAGCCTCGAGGGAAAGCCACAGATCCCTTGATCCACGCGAAGGGAAGCACGACACTGCTGCTACAGCTCGGGAGGAAAGCGCACGTGCATGCCCCACTCGAGACGAGGACTGACTCCCCTGGGGAGACTCCAGAAGTACCCAAGATCCATGTCAGCACTGGAGAGGAATCCTCAGGTTCGGCACCGACTCCACACAATATCTTAGGCCCCGCATCGACGGGAGAGAATCCCGAGAGGCCCCTGAGCAACTCGCATGGGGACTGGCCTTTCCTGAGGCCACCAGAGCGGGTCCCTGAGGTCCCCGTCGTAAGTCGAGAGCACCTGCCACAACTCGAGAAAATCCAGGAGGTTCTCCCTCCAGGCGAGATGAGGCCATTTCGCTGAGGCGTTTCGAGGCTAATCACACCTACCTCTGGAACTTCAAAGGGTCCTTCACACCCTTGCTGCAACTCAAGAAGTTCCCCGACATACCCGTCTCCACTCGAGAGGAAGCACGAGAGTCCGCCCACATCCAGAGGAGCCCCGTTTCCGCCTCCTAGCTCGAGAGGAGGGATCCTTTCCCTGCGTGGTCGGGAAAGAATTCCCGGCGTTCCCGTCGCATCTCAAGAGGAGCGCTCTCCACAGGAAAGGCAAGAGGAACCTCAGGGTCGTGCCACCATTCCCAGAGTCCCCCAGATGTCTGCGTCCATTCCAGGGAAACCTGTTTTCCCTGCACTGCCTCGACTTTCAAGCTGAGGATCGACACACACCACGGTGCAACGTAGGACAGCCCTGTGGGAAAGCCTCGAGGGCAAGCCTCGTGGGAAAGCCTCGAGGGAAGCCACAGATCCCTTGATCCACGCGAAGGGAAGCAAGACACTGCTGCTACAGCTAGGGAGGAAAGCGCACGTGCATGCCGCCACTCAAGAGGAGGACTGACTCCCCTGGGGAACTCCAGAAGTACCCCAAGATCCATGTCAGCACTGGAGAGGAATCCTCAGGTTCCGGCACCGACTCCACACAAGATCTTAGGCCCCGGCTACGACGGGAGAGGAATCCTGAGCGGCCCCGAGCAACTCGCATGGGGACTGGGATTTCCTGAGGCCAGCAGAGCGGGTCCCTGAGGTCCCCGTCGTAAGTCGAGAGCACCTGCCGCAACTCGACAAAATCCAGGTGGTTCTCCCTTCCAGATGAGAAGAGGGCCATTTCCGCTGAGGCGTCTTGAGGCTAATCACACCTAACTTCTGGAACTTCCAAAGGGTCCTTCACACCCTTGCTGCAACTCAAGAATTCCCCCGCATACCCGTCTCCACTCGAGAGGAAGCACGAGAGTCCCGCCCACATCCAGAGGAGCCCCGATTCCGCCTCCTAGCTCGAGAGGGGGATCCTTTCCCTGCGTGTTTGGGAAAGAATTCCCCGGCATTCCCGTCGCATCTCAACAGGAGGCCCCTCTCCAGGAAAGGCGAGAGGAACTCCAGGGTCGTGCCACCATTCCCAGAGTCCCCCAGATGTCTCAGTCCCTGGAATGCCTCGACTTCAAGCCGAGGATCAACTCACACCACGGGGGTACGTGGGACAGCCCGGGAAAGCCTCGTGGGAAAGCCTCCAGGGAAGCCACAGATCCCTTGATCCACCCGAAGGAAAGCGTGACACTGCTGCTACAGCTCAGGAGGATAGCGCACGTGTAATCCCCCACTCGAGATGAGGACTGACTCCCCTGGGGAGACTCCAGAGGTACCCCAAGATCCATGTCAGCACTGGAGAGGAATCCTCAGATTCCGGCACCGACTCCACACAAGGTCTTAGGCCCGGCATCGACGGGAGAGGAATCCGGAGAGGCCCCCGAGCAACTCGCATGGGGACTGGCCTTTGCTGAGGCCATCAGAGCGGTCCCTGAGGTCCCCGTCGTAAGTCTATAGCACCTGCCGCAACTCGAAAATCCAGGAGGTGCTCCCCTCCAGGCGAGATGAGGCTCATTTCCGCTGAGGCGTCTCAAAGCTAATCCACACCTAACCTCTGGAAATTCCAAAGGGTCCTTCACACCCTTGCTGCAACTCAAGAAATTCCCCGACATACCCGTCTCCACTCGAGAGGAAGCACGAGAGTCCCGCCCACATCCAGAGGAGTCCCGTTTCCGCCTCATAGCTCGAGAGGAGGGATCCTTTCCCTGCGTGGTCGGGAAAGAATTCCGGCGTTCCCTTCGCATCTCAAGAGGAGACGCTCTCCACAGGAAAGGCGAAAGGAACACCAGGGTCGTGCCACCATTTCCAGAGTCCCCCAGATATCTCAGTCCATTCCAGGGAAACCTGGTTTCCCTGCACTGCGGCGACGTTCAAGCCGAGGATCGACGCACACCACGGTGGCACGTGGGACAGCCCTGTGGGTAAGCCTCGTGGGAAAGCCTCGTGGAAAAGGAGCGATAGACACAGATCCCTTGATCCACGCTAAGGGAAGCGTGACACTGCTGCTACAGCTCGAGAGGAAAGCGCACTTGCAGGGCCCCATTCGAGACGAGGACTGACCCCTGGGAAGACTCCAGAAGTACCCCAAGATCCATGTCATCACTGGAGAGGAATCCTCAGGTTTCCGGCACCGACGCCACACAAGGTCTTTGGCCGCAGCATCGACAGGAGAGGAATCCCGAGAGGACCCCAAGCAACTCGCATGGGGACTGGCCTTTCCTGAGGCCACCAGAGCGGGTCCCTGAGGTCCCCGTCGTAAGTCGAGAGCACCTGCTGCAACTCCAGGAAATATAGGAGGTTCTCCCCTCTAGGCGAGATGAGGCCCATTTCAGCTGAGGTGTCTCCAGGCAAATCACACCTAACCTCTGGAACTTCCAAAGGGTCCTTCACACCCTTGCTGCAACTCTAGAAGTTCCCCCGACATTCCGTCTCCACTCGAGAGGAATCACGAGAGTCCCGCCCACATCCAGAGGAGCCCCGTTTCCGCCTCCTAGCTCGAGAGG
>NW_017202833.1:0-6238 GCF_001704415.2 Capra hircus
AGACTCTTTCTGTAACATCATTTTGTATACAAAAGGTCTCTGGTGATTTACATTATCTTCTGGCCAAGAGGCTTGTTAAACTTTTTGGCTCTCTTCCTTAATGAATGTTAATTTTGTTTCCTCTGAAGTGTTTTTTCTTTAATCTGCATTTCCTTAAAGCATTAAAGTTACATCTCTATAGAACAAAGGTGCAGTGGGTTATAACAAGAAGGTACTTAACTCAAAGATCTAATGTTGCTAATACCAGGTCTACTACTTGTTTTTTTAATATACCAACTCTATCTAAAAATAAAGGATATGAAAATTTAGCAGCAAGCATTGACCCAAAAAATGAAACTTTTAATCAGTCCTATTATAAAGATTTTGACTCCTCGGATGCCCCTACATTCCTAGGATGTTTTAAGCTTCCTGTGCCTCCTGGGAAAGGAGGCCTCAAACAATCACATGCCCAGCTGTACGAGTCCTGCAGGCAGGCTAGAAAGCATTCAGAGGGGTTTTTGGATTGAAACACTCTTTCAAATGCAGAAGACTAAAGCCCTGAATTGACTTTTTCCAGAAAATGTCAGAAGAGTGGAAAAGCAGAGCAAAAAAGCCGGCAGATTTTTGTTGGGGTACGTGCGTAGGAACTTCCAGAGGGGTCCCTGAAGTCTGAACACACCATGCCTATGTCAGCTTTCTTCCTCATGACGTTATCACGGGCGGGAGTCCTCATACTGGCTCCCAGCATCAGTCCAATTCAGAGGAACCTGTTTTCCCTGCACTGCCTCGACTTTCACGCTGAGGATCAACTCACACCACGGTGGCACGAGGGAAAGCCCTGTGAGAAAGCCTCGTGGGAAAGCCTCCAGGGAAAGCCACAGATCCCTTGATCCACACGACGGGAAGCGTGACCCTGCTGCTACAGCTCGGGAGGAAAGCACACGTGCGTGCCCTCACTTGAGAGGAGGATTGACTCTCCAGGGGAGACTCCAGAAGAACCCCAATATCCATGTCAGCACTGCAGAGGAAACCTCAGGTTCCGGCCCCGAATCCACACAAGTTGTTCGGCCCGGGCATCAACAGGAGAGTTATCAAGAGAAGCCCCCAGCATCTGGCATGGGGACTGGCCTTTGATGAAGCCACCAGAGCGGGTCCCTGAGGTCCCCGTCGTAAGTCGGGAGCACCTGCCGCAACTCGAGAAAATCCAGGAGGTTCTCCCCTCCAGGCGAGATGAGGCCCATTTCCAATGAGGTGTCTCGAGGCTAATTACATCTAATCTCTGGAACTTCCAAAGGGTCCTTCACACCCTTGCTGCAACTCAAGAAGTTCCCCGACATTCCCATCTCCACTCGAGAGGAAACACGAGGGTCCTGCCCACATCCAGAGTAGCCCCGTTTCATCCTCCTAGCTAGAGATGAGGGATCCTTTCCCTGCTTGGTCGGGAAAGAACTTCCGGCATTCCCGTCGCATCTCAGGTGGAGGCGCTCTCCACAGGAAGGGAGAGAGGAACTCCATGGTCGTGCCACCATTTCAAGCGTCCCCAGATGTCTCAGTCCATTCCAGAGGATCTTGTTTTTACAGAGTGCCTAAACTTTCATGCCGAGGATCGCCTCACACCACGGTGGCACGGGGGACAGCCCTGTGGGAAAGCCTCGTGGGAAATCCTCTAGGAAAAGCCTAGAGGAAAAGCCACAGATCCATTGATCCACGCGACGGGAAGCATGACACTGCTGCTACAGCTCGGGAGGAAGGAGCATGCGCATGCCCCCACTCGAGACGAGGACTGATTCCCCTTGGGAGACTTCAGAAGTATCCCAAAAACATGTCAGCACTGGAGAGGAATACTCAGGTTCTGGCCCCCACTCCACCGAAGGTCTTGGGCCCCGGCATCTACCGGTGAGGAATCCCGAGAGGCCCTCTAGCAACTCGCATGGGGACTGGTCTTCCTAAGGCCAACAGAACGGGTCCCTGAGGTCCCCGTCGTAAGTCGAGAGCACCTGCCACAACTCGAGAAAATGAAGGAGATTCTCCCCTTCAGGCGAGATGAGGCCCATTTCCACTGAGACGTCTCGAGGCTAATCACACCTAACCTCTGGAACTTCCAAAGGGTCCTTCACACCCTTGTTGCAACTCAAGAAGATCCAGGAGAGACCCGTCGCCACTACATAGGAATCACCAGGGTACCACCCACATCCAGAGGAGCCCCAATTCCCCCTCCTAGCTCAATGTGAGGGATGCTTTCCCTGATTGGCCGGGAAAGAATTCCTGTCGTACCTGTCGCATCTCAAGAGGAGGCACGCTCCACAAGAAAGGTGAGAGGAACTCCAGGGTCGTTCCACCATTCCAAGAGTCCCCCAGATGTCTCAGTCCTTTCCAGAGGAACTTGTTTACCCTGCACTGCCTCGACGTTCACGCGGAGGACCGACTCACACGATGGTGGCACGTGGGACAGCCCTGTGGGAAAGCCTCGTGGGAAAGCCTCGTGGGAAAGCCTCGAGGGAAAACAAGAAACCCCTTGATCAACCCAACGGGAAAATTGACTCTGCTCCTAATGCTCGGGAGAAAAGCGCACGTGCATGCCCCCATTGGAGACGAAGATGACTCCCCTGTGGAGACTCCAGTAGTACCCCAAGATCCATGTCAGCACTGGAGAGGAAACCTCAGGTTCGGGCACCGACTCCAAACAAGGTCTTAGGCCCCGTCATCGACCGGAGAGGAATCCCGAGAGGCCCCTTAGCAACTCGCAAGTGGACTGGCATTTCCTGAGCGGACCAGAGCGGGTTACATAAGTCCCGGTCGTAACTGGAGAGCACCTGCTGAAACTCGAGAAAATCCAGGAGGTTCTCCCCTGCAGGCGAGATGAGGCCCATTTCTGCTGAGGCGTCTCGAGTCTAATCACACCTAACCTCTGGAACTTCCAAAGGGTCCTTCACACCCTTGCTGCAACTCAAGAAGTTCCCCGACATACCCGTCTCCACACGAGAGGAAGCACCAGAGACCCGCCCACATCCAGAGGAGCCCCGTTTCCGCCTCCTAGCTCGAGAGGAGGGATCCTTTCCCTGCGTAGTCAGGAAAGAATTCCTGGCGTTCCTGGCGCATCTCGGGACTCTGGGAAGGTGGCACGACCCTGGAGTCCTCCGCCTTCCGGAGAGCGCCCCGAGATGCGCCAGGAACGCCAGGAATTCTTTCCTGACTACGCAGGGAAAGGATCCCTCCTCTCGAGCTAGGAGGCGGAAACGGGGCTCCTCTGGATGTGGGCGGGTCTCTGGTGCTTCCTCTCGTGTGGAGACGGGTATGTCGGGGAACTTCTTGAGTTGCAGCAAGGGTGTGAAGGACCCTTTGGAAGTTCCAGAGGTTAGGTGTGATTAGACTCGAGACGCCTCAGCAGAAATGGGCCTCATCTCGCCTGCAGGGGAGAACCTCCTGGATTTTCTCGAGTTTCAGCAGGTGCTCTCCAGTTACGACCGGGACTTATGTAACCCGCTCTGGTCCGCTCAGGAAATGCCAGTCCACTTGCGAGTTGCTAAGGGGCCTCTCGGGATTCCTCTCCGGTCGATGACGGGGCCTAAGACCTTGTTTGGAGTCGGTGCCCGAACCTGAGGTTTCCTCTCCAGTGCTGACATGGATCTTGGGGTACTACTGGAGTCTCCACAGGGGAGTCATCTTCGTCTCCAATGGGGGCATGCACGTGCGCTTTTCTCCCGAGCATTAGGAGCAGAGTCAATTTTCCCGTTGGGTTGATCAAGGGGTTTCTTGTTTTCCCTCGAGGCTTTCCCACGAGGCTTTCCCACGAGGCTTTCCCACAGGGCTGTCCCACGTGCCACCATCGTGTGAGTCGGTCCTCCGCGTGAACGTCGAGGCAGTGCAGGGTAAACAAGTTCCTCTGGAAAGGACTGAGACATCTGGGGGACTCTTGGAATGGTGGAACGACCCTGGAGTTCCTCTCACCTTTCTTGTGGAGCGTGCCTCCTCTTGAGATGCGACAGGTACGACAGGAATTCTTTCCCGGCCAATCAGGGAAAGCATCCCTCACATTGAGCTAGGAGGGGGAATTGGGGCTCCTCTGGATGTGGGTGGTACCCTGGTGATTCCTATGTAGTGGCGACGGGTCTCTCCTGGATCTTCTTGAGTTGCAACAAGGGTGTGAAGGACCCTTTGGAAGTTCCAGAGGTTAGGTGTGATTAGCCTCGAGACGTCTCAGTGGAAATGGGCCTCATCTCGCCTGAAGGGGAGAATCTCCTTCATTTTCTCGAGTTGTGGCAGGTGCTCTCGACTTACGACGGGGACCTCAGGGACCCGTTCTGTTGGCCTTAGGAAGACCAGTCCCCATGCGAGTTGCTAGAGGGCCTCTCGGGATTCCTCACCGGTAGATGCCGGGGCCCAAGACCTTCGGTGGAGTGGGGGCCAGAACCTGAGTATTCCTCTCCAGTGCTGACATGTTTTTGGGATACTTCTGAAGTCTCCCAAGGGGAATCAGTCCTCGTCTCGAGTGGGGGCATGCGCATGCTCCTTCCTCCCGAGCTGTAGCAGCAGTGTCATGCTTCCCGTCGCGTGGATCAATGGATCTGTGGCTTTTCCTCTAGGCTTTTCCTAGAGGATTTCCCACGAGGCTTTCCCACAGGGCTGTCCCCCGTGCCACCGTGGTGTGAGGCGATCCTCGGCATGAAAGTTTAAGGCACTCTGTAAAAACAAGATCCTCTGGAATGGACTGAGACATCTGGGGACGCTTGAAATGGTGGCACGACCATGGAGTTCCTCTCTCCCTTCCTGTGGAGAGCGCCTCCACCTGAGATGCGACGGGAATGCCGGAAGTTCTTTCCCGACCAAGCAGGGAAAGGATCCCTCATCTCTAGCTAGGAGGATGAAACGGGGCTACTCTGGATGTGGGCAGGACCCTCGTGTTTCCTCTCGAGTGGAGATGGGAATGTCGGGGAACTTCTTGAGTTGCAGCAAGGGTGTGAAGGACCCTTTGGAAGTTCCAGAGATTAGATGTAATTAGCCTCGAGACACCTCATTGGAAATGGGCCTCATCTCGCCTGGAGGGGAGAACCTCCTGGATTTTCTCGAGTTGCGGCAGGTGCTCCCGACTTACGACGGGGACCTCAGGGACCCGCTCTGGTGGCTTCATCAAAGGCCAGTCCCCATGCCAGATGCTGGGGGGCTTCTCTTGATAACTCTCCTGTTGATGCCCGGGCCGAACAACTTGTGTGGATTCGGGGCCGGAACCTGAGGTTTCCTCTGCAGTGCTGACATGGATATTGGGGTTCTTCTGGAGTCTCCCCTGGAGAGTCAATCCTCCTCTCAAGTGAGGGCACGCACGTGTGCTTTCCTCCCGAGCTGTAGCAGCAGGGTCACGCTTCCCGTCGTGTGGATCAAGGGATCTGTGGCTTTCCCTGGAGGCTTTCCCACGAGGCTTTCTCACAGGGCTTTCCCTCGTGCCACCGTGGTGTGAGTTGATCCTCAGCGTGAAAGTCGAGGCAGTGCAGGGAAAACAGGTTCCTCTGAATTGGACTGATGCTGGGAGCCAGTATGAGGACTCCCGCCCGTGATAACGTCATGAGGAAGAAAGCTGACATAGGCATGGTGTGTTCAGACTTCAGGGACCCCTCTGGAAGTTCCTACGCACGTACCCCAACAAAAATCTGCCGGCTTTTTTGCTCTGCTTTTCCACTCTTCTGACATTTTCTGGAAAAAGTCAATTCAGGGCTTTAGTCTTCTGCATTTGAAAGAGTGTTTCAATCCAAAAACCCCTCTGAATGCTTTCTAGCCTGCCTGCAGGACTCGTACAGCTGGGCATGTGATTGTTTGAGGCCTCCTTTCCCCAGGAGGCACAGGAAGCTTAAAACATCCTAGGAATGTAGGGGCATCCGAGGAGTCAAAATCTTTATAATAGGACTGATTAAAAGTTTCATTTTTTGGGTCAATGCTTGCTGCTAAATTTTCATATCCTTTATTTTTAGATAGAGTTGGTATATTAAAAAAACAAGTAGTAGACCTGGTATTAGCAACATTAGATCTTTGAGTTAAGTACCTTCTTTGTTATAACCCACTGCACCTTTGTTCTATAGAGATGTAACTTTAATGCTTTAAGGAAATGCAGATTAAAGAAAAACACTTCAGAGAAACAAATTAACATTCATTAAGGAAGAGAGCCAAAAAGTGTTTAACAAGCCTCTTGGCCAGAAGATAATGTAAATCACCAGAGACCTTTTGTATACAAAATGATGTACAGAAAGAGTCTGGGTGCGAACGCTACATA
>NW_017202834.1:0-6237 GCF_001704415.2 Capra hircus
CGCCTCAGCGGAAATGGGCCTCATCTCGCCTGGAGGGAGAACCTCCTGGATTTTCTCCAGAGTCAGGTGCTCACAACTTACGACCGGGACCTCAGGGACCTGCTCTTGGTGACCTCAGGAAAGACCAGTCCCCCATGCGAATTGCTCGGGGGCCTCTCAGGATTCCTCTCCCGTCGATGCCAGGGCCTAAGACATTGTGTGGAGATGGTGCCGGAACCTCAGGATTCCTTCCAGTGCTGACAAGGATCTTGAGGACTTCTGGAGTCTCCCCAGGGAAGTCAGTCCTCGTCTCCAGTGGTGGCATGCACGTGTGCTTTCCTCCGGAGCTGTAGCAGCAGTGTCACGCTTCCCTTGGTGTGGATCAAGGGATCTGTGGCTTTCCTCGAGGATTTCCACGAGGTTTTCCACGAGGCTTTCCCACAGGGCTGTCCACGTGCCACCGTGGTGTGAGTCGATCCTCGGCTTGAAAGTCGAGGCAGTGCAGGGGAAACAGGTTTCCCTGGAATGGACTGAGATATCTGGGGACTCTGGAATGGTGGCACGACCCCTGGAGTTCCTCTCGCCTTTCCTGTGGAGAGCGCCTCCTCTGGAGATGCGACGGAACCCCAGGAATTCTTTCCGACACACAGTGAAAGGATCCCTCGTCTCGAGCTATGAGGGAGAAAAGGGCTCCTCTGGATGTGGGCGGGACTCTCGTGCTTCCTCTCGAGTGGAGACGGGTATGTCGGGGAACTTCTTGAGTTGCAGAAAGGGTGTGAAGGACCCTTTGGAAGTTCCAGAGGTTAGGTGTGATTAGCTTCGAGACGCCTCAGCGGAAATGGGCCTCATCTCGCCTGGAGGGGGAGAACCTCCTGGATTTCTCGAGTTGTGGCAGGTGCTCTCGACATACGACGGGGACCTCAGGGACCCGCACTGGTGGCCTCAGGGAAGGCCATTCCCCATGCGAGTTGCTCGCCCTCTCGGGATACCTGCCCCATCGATGCCGGGGTCTAAGACCTTGTGTGGAGTCGGTGCCGGAACCTGAGGATTCCTCTCCAGTGTGACATGGATCTTGGGGACTTCTGGAGTCTCCCCAGGGGAGTCAGACATCGACTCGAGTGGGGCAGGCACGTGCGCTTTCCTCCCCGAGCTCTAGCAGCAGTGATACGCTTCTCTTCGCGTGGATCGAGGGATCAGTGGCTTTCCCTCGAGGCTTTCCCACGAGCCTTTCCCACAGGGCTGTCCACGTGCCACCGTGGTGTGAGTCGATCCTCGGCTTGAAAGTCGAGGCATTGCAGGGAAAACAGTTTTCCCTGGAATGGACAGAGACATCTGGGTGACTCTGGGAATGGTGGCACGAACCTGGATTTCTCTCGCCTTTCCTGTGGAGAGCGCCTCCTCTTGAGATGCGATGGGAACGCCGGGAATTCTTTCCCGACCACGCAGGAAAGGATCCCTCCTCTCGAACTAGGAGGCGGAATCGGTGCTCCTCTGTCTGTGGGACTCTCGTGCTTCCTCTCCTCTGGAGACGGGCATGTCGGGAGTTTCTTGAGTTGCAGCAAGGGTGTGAAGGAACTTTTGGAAGTTCCACATGTTAGGTGTGATTAGCCTGGATATGGCTCAGCGGAAATGGGCCTCATCTCGCCTGGAGGGAAGAACCACCTGGATTTTCTCCAGTTGAGGCAGGTGCTCACAACTTATGACCGGGACCTCAGGGACCTGCTCTGGTGGCCTCAGGAAAGACCAGTCCCCATGCGAATTGCTCGGTGTCCTCTCGGGATTCCTCTCCCGTCGATGCCGAGGCCTAAGACCTTGTGTGGAGATGGTGCCAGAACCTGAGGATTCCTCCAGTGCTGACATGGATCTTGGGGTACTTCTGGAGTCTCCCCAGGGGAGTGAGTCCTTGTCTCGAGTGGGGCATGCACGTGCGCTTTCCTCCCGAGATGTAGCAGCAGTGTCACACTTCCCTTCCCGTGGATCAAGGGATCTGTGGCTTTCCCTCGAGGCTTTCCCAAGAGGATTTCCCACGAGGCTTTCCGACAGGGCTATCCCACGTGCCACCGTGGTGTGAGTCGATCCTCGCCGTGAAATTCGAGGCAGTGCAGGAAAAACAGTTTACTCTGGAATGGACTGAGACATCTGGGCGACTCTGTGAATGGTGGCACGACCCTGGAGTTCCTCTCGCCTTTCCTGTGGAGAGCGCTTCCCCTTGAAATGCGAGCGGAATGGCGGGTATTATTTCCTGACCAAGCAGGGAAAGGATCCCTCATGTCGAGCTTCGATACCAAAACGGCGTCTCCTCTGGATGTGGGCGCGGACCCTCGTGCTTCCTCTCGAGTGGAGACGGGTATGTCGGGGAACTTCTTGAGTTGCAGCAAGGACCCTTTTGAATTTCCAGAGTTTAGGTGTGATGAGCCTCCAGACGCCTCCGAGGAAATGGGCCTCATCTCGCCTGGAGGGGAGAACCTCCTGGATTTTCTAGAGTTGGGCAGGGTCTCTCGAGTTACGACAGGGACCTCAGGGACCCGCTCTGGTGGCCTCAGGAAAGGCCAGTGCCCATGGAGTTGCAAGAGAGCCTTTCGGGATTCCCTGCCGTCAATGCCGGGGCCTAAGACCTTGTGTGGAGTCGATGCCGGAACCTGAGGATTCCTCTCCAGTGCTGACATGGATCTTGGGGTACTTCTGGAGTCTCCCCAGGGGAGTCAGACCTCGACTCGAGTGGGGCAGGAATGTGCGCTTTCCTCCCGAGCTCCTGCAGGAGTGTTACGCTTCCCTTCACGTGGATCAAGGGATCTGTGGCTTTCCCTCGAGGATTTCCCACGAGGTTTTCCACGAGGCTTTCCCACAGGGCTGTCCCACGTGCCACCGTGGTGTGAGTCGATCCTCGGCTTGAACGTCGAGGCAGTGCAGGGAAAACAGGTTTCCCTGGAATGGACTGAGATATCTGGGGGACTCTGGAATGGTGGCACGACCCTGGAGTTCCTCTCGCCTTTCCTGTGGAGAGCGCCTCCTCTGAGATGCGACGGGAACCCCAGGAATTCTTTCCCGACACACAGTGAAAGGATCCCTCGTCTCGAGCTATGAGGGAGAAAAGGGTCTCCTCTGGATGTGGGCGGACTCTCGTGCTTCCTCTCGAGTGGAGACGGGTATGTCGGGGAACTTCTTGAGTTGCAGCGAGGGTGTGAAGGACCCTTTGGAAGTTCCAGAGGTTAGGTGTGATTAGCTTCGAGACGCCTCAGCGGAAATGGGCCTCATCTCGCCTGGAGGGGAGAACCTCCTGGATTTTACCGAGTTGTGGTAGGTGCTCTCGAGTTACGACGGGGACCTCAGGGACTCGCTCTGGTGGCCTCAGGAAAGGCCAGTCCCCATGCGAGTTACCATGGGGCCTATAGGGATTCCTCTCCCATCGATGCCGGTGCCTAAGACCATGTGTGGAGTCGGGCCAGACCCTGAGGATGCCTCTCCAGTGCTGACATGAATCTTTCCATACTTCTGGAGTCTCACCAGGGGAGTCAGTCCTCATCTCGTGTGGGGGCATGCACCTGCGATTTCCTCACAAGCTGTAGCAGCAGTGTCACGCGTGCCGACATGTGATTCAAGGGATCAGTCGCTTTGCATCAAGGCTTTCCCATGAGGCTTTCGAACAGGGCTGTCCCACATGTCACGGTGGTGTGAGTCTATCCTCGCGTGAACGTCGAGGCAGTGAAGGGAAAGCAGGTTCTTCTGGAATGGACGGAGACATCTGGGGGACTCTTGGAATGCTGGCAAGGCCTGGAGTTCCTCTCGCCTTTCCTGTGGAGAGTGCCTCCTTGAGATGCGACGGGAAGCCCGGGAATTCTTTCCCGACGATGAAGGGAAAGGATCCCTCTTCTCGAGCTACGAGGCGGAAACGGGGCTCCGCTGGATGTGGGTGGGACCCTCGTCCTTCCTCTCGAGTGGAGATGGGTATGTCGGGAACTTCTTGAGTTGCAGCAAGGGTGTGAAGGACCCTTTGGAAGTTCCAGAGGTTAGGTGTGGTTAGTCTCGAGATGCCTCAGCAGAAATGGGCCTCATGTCGCCTGGAATGGAGAGGCTCCTGGATATTCCGAGTTTCAGCAGGTGCTCTCGAGTTACGACGGGGACTTCAGGGACCCGCTCTGGCGGCCGCAGGAAACGCCAGTCATCATGCGTGTTGCTAGGGGGCCTCTCGTGATTCCTCTCCCATCGATGCCGGGGCCTAAGACCTTGTGTGGAGTCGGGGGCCGGAAGCTGAGGATTCCTCTCCAGTGCTGACATGGATTTTGTGGTACTTCTCGAGTCTCCACAAGGGAGTCAGGCCTCGTCTCGAGTGGGGGCATGAGCGTGCCCTTTCCTCCCATGCTGTAGCAGCAGTGTCACGCTTCCCCATGCCTGGACCAAGGGATCTGTGGCTTTCCCTCGAGTCTTTCCCACTAGGCTTTCCCACAGGCTGTCCCACGTGTGACGGTGGTGTGAGTCGATCCTCGGCATGAAGGCCAAGGCAGTGCAGGGAAAACAGGTTCCTGTGGAATGGACTGAGACATCTGGGTGAGTCTCGGAATGGTGGCACGACCCTGCAGTTCCTCTCCCCTTTCCTTTGGAGAGCGCCTCCTCTTGAGATGCGATGGGAATGCCGGGAATTCTTTCCCGACCAATCAGGGAAAGGATCGCTCATCTCGAGCTACGAGCCAGAAACGGAGCTCCTCTGGATGTGGCCGGGACACTCGTGCTTCCTCTTGAGTGGAGACGGGTATGTCGGGGAACTTCTTGAGTTGCAGCATGACTGTGAAAGACTCTTTGGAAGTTCCAGAGGTCACGTGTGATTAGCCTCGAGACACCTCAGGGGAAACGGGCCTCATCTCGCCTGGAGGGGAGAACCGCCTGGATTTTACCGAGTTGCGGCAGGTGCTCTCGACTTACGACGGGGACCTCAGGGACCCGCTCTGGTGACCTCAGGAAAGGCCAGTCCCCATGCGAGTTGCTAGAGGGCCTGTCGCTATTCCACTCCCGTCGATGCCAGGGCCTAAGACCTTGTGTGGAGTCGGGGCCGGAATCTGAGGATTCCTCTCCAAGGCTGACATGCATGTTGGGGTACTTCTGGAGTTCCCAAGGGGAGTCAGTCCTCGTCTCGAGTGGGGGCATGCACGTGCGCTTTCCTCCCGTGCTGTAGCAGCAGTGTCACGCTTCCCTTCGCGTGGATCAAGGGATCTGTGGCTTTCCCTCAAGGCTTTCCCACGAGGCTTTCCCACAGGGCCCTCCCACGTGCCACCGTGGTGTGAGTCGATCCTCGGCGTGAAAGTCGAAGCAGTGCAGGGAAAACAGGATCCTCTGGAATGGACTGAGATATCTGGGGGACTCTTGGAATGGTGGCACGACCCATGAGTTCTTCTCGCCTTTCCTGTGCAGTGGGCCTCCTCTTGAGAAGCGTCGGAAACGTCGGGAATTCTATCCCGAGGAAGCAGGGAAGGATCCCTCATCTTTAGCTTGGAGGCGGAAACGGAGCTCCTCTGGATGTGGCCGGGACCTCGGGCTTCCTCTGGAGTGGAGACGGGTGTGTCGGTAACTTCTTGAGTGCAGCTAAGGTGTGAAGGAACCTTTGGAAGTTCCAGAGGTTAGGTGTGATTAGCCTCGAGACGCCTCAGCGGAAATGGGCCTCATCTCGCCTGGAGGGGAGAACCTCCTGGATTTTCTCGAGTGTGGCAGGTGCTCTAGAATTACGACGGGGACCTCAGGGACCCTCTCCGGTGTCCTGAGGAAAGGCCAGTCTCCATGCGAGTTGTTCGATGGCCTCTCGGGATTCCTCTCCCGTTGATGCCGGGTCTGAGACCTTGTACGGAGTCGGTGCCGGAACCTGAGGATTCCTCTCCAGTGCTGACATGGATCTTGGGGTACTACTGGAGTCTCCCGAGGGGAGTCAGTCCTCGTCTCGAGTGGGGGGCATGCACGTGCGCTTTCCTCCCGAGCTGTAGCAGCAGTGTCACGCTTCCCTTCGCGTGAATCAAGGGATCTGTGGCTTTCCCTCGAGGCTTTCCCACGAGGCTTTCCCACAGGGCTGTCCACGTACCACCATGGTGTGAGTTGATCCTCGGCTTGAAAGTCGAGGCAGTGCAGGGAAAACAGGATTTCCTGGAATTGACTGAGACATCTGGGGGACTCTGGGAATGGTGGCATGACAGGGAGTTCCTCTCGCCTTTCCTGTGGAGAGTGACTCCCGAGAATTCTTTTCGCTATCACGCTGGGAAAGGATCCCTCCTCTCGAGC
>NW_017202835.1:0-6237 GCF_001704415.2 Capra hircus
TTTCTTGAGTTGGCAGCAAGGGTGTGAAGGACCCTTTGGAAGTTCCAGAGGTTAGGTGTGATTAGCGTCGAGTTGCCTCAGTGCGAAATGGGCCTCATCTCGCCTGGAGGGGAGAACCTCCTGGATTTTCTCGAGTTGCGGCAGGTGTCTCGACTTACGACGGAGGACCTCAGGGACCCGCTCTGGTGGCCTCAGGAAAGGCCAGTCCCCATGCAAGTTGCTCGGGGCCTCTCGGATTCTCTCCCGTCGATGCCGGGGCCTAAGACTTTGTGTGGATTCGGTGCCGGAACCTGAGGATTCCTGACAGTGCTGACATGGATCTTGGGGTACTTCTGAAGTCTCCCCAGGGGAGGCGTCTCGTCTCGAGTGGGGGCATGCACGTGCGCTTTCCTCCCGAGCTGTAGCAGCAGTGTCACGCTTCTTGGCGATTGGATCATGGAAATCAGTGGCTTTCCCTGAAGGCTTTCCCTCGAGGCTTTTCCACGAGGCTATCCCACAGGGCTGTCCCACGTGCCACCGTGGTGTGAGTCCATCCTCGGCTTGAAAGTCGAGGCAGTGCAGGGAAAACATGTTTCCCTGGAATGGACTGAGACATCTAAGGGATTCTGGAAATGGTGGCACGACCTGGAGTTCCTCTCGCCTTTCCTGTGGAGAGCGCCTACTCTTGAGATGCGACGGGAATGCCGGAAATTCTTTCCAGACAACGCAGGGAAAGGATCCCTTCTTTCCAGCTATGAGGCGGAAACGGGGCTCCTCCTCATGTGGGAGGGACTCTCGTGCTTCCTCTCGAGTGGAGAAGGGTATATCGGGGAACTTCTTGAGTTGCAGCAAGGGTGTGAAGGACCCTTTGGCAGTTCTAGAGGTTAGGTGTGATTAGCCCCGAGATGCCTCAATGGAAATGGGCCTCATCTCGCCTGGAGGGGAGAAACTCCTGGATATTCTCGAGTTGGGGCAGGTGCTCTCGACTTACGATGGGGACCTCAGGGACCCGCTCTGGTGGCCTCAGGAAATTCAGTCCCCATGCGAGTTGCTCGGGGCCTCTCCGGATTCCCTCCCGTCGATGCCGGGGCCTCAGACCTTGCGTAGAGTCCGTGCCGTAACCTGAGGATTCCTCTCCAGTGCTGATATGGATCTTGGTGTACTGCTGGAGTCTCCCCAGGGGAGTCAGTCCTCGTCTCGTTGAGGGCATGCACGTGCACTTTCCTCCCGAGCTGTAGCAGCAGTGTCGCGCTTCCCTTCGCGTGAACAAGGTATCTGTGGCTTTCCCTCGAGGCTTTCCCACGAAGCTTTCCCACGAGCTTTGCCACAGGGCTGTCCCACGTGCCAGAGTGGTGTGAGTCGATCCTCGGCTTGAAAGTCGAGTCATTGCGGGGAAAAGGCCAGTCAAGATCCAAGACAGCACTGGAGAGGGAGAGACATCACAAGAGGCTCCCGAGCAACTCGCATGGCGACTGGCCTTTCCTGAGGCCACCAGAGCGGGTCCCTAAGGTCCCCGTCGTAAGTCGAGAGCACCTGCCACAACTCGAGAAAATCCAGCAGCTCCCTCCAGGTGAGATGAGGCCCATTTCCGCTGAGGCGTCTCGAGGCGAATCACACCTAACCTCTGGAACTTCCAAAGGGTCCTTCACACCCTGCTGCAACTCAAGAAGTTCCCGACAAACCCGTCTCCACTCGAGAGGAAGCACGAGAGTCCCCCCACATCCGGAGGAGTCCCGTTTCCGCCTCCTAGCTCGAGAGGAGGGATCCTTGCCCTGGTGGTGGGGAAAGAATTCCCCGCATTCCCGTCGCATCTCAAGAGGAGGCGCTCTCCACAGGAAAGGGGAGAGGAACTCCAGGGTCGTGCCACCATTCCGAGTCCCCAGATGACTCAGTCCATTCCAGGGAAACCTGTTTTCCCTGCACTGCCTCGACTTTCAAGCCGAGGATCGACACACACACCACGGTGGCACGTGGGACAGCCCTGTGGGAAAACCTCGTGGGAACGCCTCGTGGGAAAGCCTCGAGGGAAAGCCGCAGATACCCTGATCCACGGGAAGGGAAGCGCTACACTGCTGCTACAGCTCGGGAGGAAAGCGCACGTGCATGCCCCACTCGAGACGAGGACTGACTCCCTGGGGAGACTCCAGAAGAACCCAAATTCCATGTCAGCACTGGAGAGGAATCCTCAGGTTCCGGCACCGACTCCACACAAGGTCTTAGGCCCCGGCATCGACGGGAGAGGAATCCCGAGAGGCCCCGAGCAACTCGCATGGGACTGGCCTTTCCTGAGGCCACCAGAGCGGGTCCCTGAGGTCCCCATCGTAAGTCGAGAGCACCTGCCGCAACTCGAGAAAATCCAGGAGGTTCTCCCCTCCAGGCGAGATGAGGCCCATTTCGGCTGAGGCGTCTCGAGGCTAATCACACCTAACCTCTGAACTTCCAAAGGGTCCTTCACACCCTTGCTGCAACTCAAGAAGTTCCCCAGATACCCGTCTCCACTCGAGAGGAAGCACGAGAGTCCCGCCCACATCAGAGGAGCCCCGTTTCCGCCTCCTAGCTCGAGAGGAGGGATCCTTTCCCTGCGTGGTCGGGAAAGAATTCCCGGCGTTCCATCGCATCTCAAGAGCAGGCGCTCTCACAGGAAAGGCGAGAGGAACTCCAGGGTCGTGCCACCATTCCCAGAGTCCCCCAGATGTCTCAGTCCATTCCAGGGAAACCTGTTTTCCTGCACTGCCTCGACTTTCAAGCCGAGGATCGACTCACACCACGGTGGCACGGGGACAGCCCTGTGGGAAAGCCTCGTGGGAAAGCCTCGAGGGAAAGCCCAGATCCCTTGATCCACGCGAAGGGAAGCGTGACACTGCTGCTAGAGCTCGGGAGGAAAGCGCACGTGCATGCCCCCACTCGAGAGAAGACTGGACTGGGGACTCGTACCCAAGATCCATGTCAGCACTGGAGAGGAATCCTCAGGTTCCGGCACCGCTCCACACAAGATCTTAGGCCCCGGCATCGACGGGAGGGAGAATCCCGAGAGGCCCCGAGCAACTCGCATGGGGACTGGCCTTTCCTGAGGCACCAGAGCGGGTCCCTGAGGTCCCCGTCGTAAGTCGAGAGCACCTGCCGCAACTCGAGAAAATCCAGGAGGTTCTCCCCTCCAGGCGAGATGAGGCCCATTTCCGCTGAGCGTCTCGAGGCTAATCACACTAACCTCTGGAACTTCCAAAGGGTCCTTCACACCCTTGCTGCAACTCAAGAAGTTCCCCGACATACCCGTCTCCACTCGAGAGGAAGCACGAGAGTCCCGCCCACATCCAGAGGAGCCCCGTTTCCGCCTCATAGCTCGAGAGGAGGGATCCTTTCCTGCGTGGTCGGGAAAGAATTCCTGGGTTCCCGTCGCATCTCAAGAGGAGGCGCCTCCACAGGAAAGGCGAGAGGAACTCCAGGGGTCGTGCCACCATTCCCAGAGTCCCAAGATGTCTCAGTCCATTCCAGGGAAACCTGTTTTCCCTGCACTGCCTCGACTTTCAAGCGAGGATCGACTCACACCACGGTGGCACGTGGGACAGCCCTGTGGAAAGCCCGTGGGAAAGCCTCGTGGGAAAGCCTCGAAGGAAAGCCCCTGATCCCTTGATCCACGCCAAGGGAAGCGTGACACTGCTGCTACAGCTCGGAGGAAAGCGCAGGTGCATGCCCCCACTCGAGACGAGGACTGACTCCCCTGGGGAGACTCCAGAAGTACCCCAAGATCCATGTCAGCACTGGAGAGGAAACCTCATGTTCTGGCACTGACTCCACACAAGGTCTTAGGCCCTAGCATCGACGGGAGAGGAATCCCGAGAGGCCCCCCAGCAACTCGCATGGGACTGGCCTTTCCTGAGGCCAACAGAGTGGGTCTCTGAGGTCCCGTCGTAAGTCGAGAGCACCTGCGGCAACTCGAAAAAATCCAGGTGGTTCTCCCCTCCAGGCGAGAAGAGGCCCATTTCCGCTCAGGCGTCTCGAGGCTAATCACACCTAACCTCTGGACCTTCCAAAGGGTCCTTCACACCCTTGCTGCAACTCAAGAAGTTTCCCCAGATACCCGTCTCCACTCAAGAGGAAGCACGAGAGTCCCGCCCATCCAGAGGAGTCCCGTTTCCGCCTCCTAGCTCGAGAGGAGGGATCCTTTCCCTGCGTGGTCGGGAAAGAATTCCCGGCGTTCTCATCGCATCTCAAGAGCAGGCGCTCTGCACAGGAAAGGCGAGAGGAACTCCAGCGTCGTGCCACCATTCCAGAGTCCCAGAGTCCCCCAGATGTCTCAGTCCATTCCAGGGAAACCTGTTTTCCCTGCACTGCCTCGACTTTCAAGCCGAGGATCGACACACCACGGTGGCACGAGGGACAGCCCTGTGGGAACCTCGTGGGAAAGCCTCGAGGGAAATCCCCTGATCCCTTGATCCACGTGAAGGGAAGCGTGACACTGCTGCTAGAGCTCGGGAGGAAAGCGCACGTGCATGCCCCCACTCGAGACGAGGACTGACTCCCCTGGGGTGACTCCAGACGTACCCCAAGATTCATTTCAGCACTGGAGAGGAATCCTCAGGTTCCGGCACCAGCTCCACACACAAGATCTTAGGCCCCGGCATTGACGGGAGGGGAATCCGAGAGGCCCCCGAGCAACTCGCATGGGGACTGGCCTTCTTGAGGACACCAGAGCGGGTCCCTGAGGTCCCCGTCGTAAGTCGAGAGCACCTGCCGCAACTCGAGAAAATCCAGGAGGTTCTCCCCTCCAGGCGAGACGAGGCCCATTTCCGCTCAGGCGTCTCAAGGCTTGTCACACCTAACCTCTGGAACTTCCAAAGGGTTCTTCACACCCTTGCTGAAACTCAAGAAGTTCCCCTACATACCCGTCTCCACCCGAGAGGAAGCACGAGAGTACCGCCCACATCCAGAGGAGCCCCGTTTCCGCCTCCTAGCTAGGGAGGAGGAATCATTTCCCTGCGTGGTGGGGAAAGAATTCCCGGCGTTCCAGTCGCATCTCAAGAGGAGGCGCTCTCCACAGGAAAGTCGAGAGGAAATCCAGTGTCGTGCCACCATTCCCAGAGTCCCCTAGCGGTCTCAGTCCATTCCAGGGAAACCTGTTTTCCCTGCACTGCCTCGTCCTTCAAGCCGAGGATCGACTCACACCACGGTGGGACGTGGTACAGCCCTGTGGGAAAGCCTCGTGGGAAATCCTCGTGGGAAATCCTCGAGGGAAACCCTCAAGCGAAAGCCACAGATCCCTTGATCCACGCCTATCGAAGCGTGACACTGCTGTTAGCTCGCGAGGAAAGCGCACGTGCATGCCCCCACTCGAGACGAGGACTTACTCCCCTGGGGAGACTCCAGAAGTACCCCAAGATCCATGTCGGCACTGGAGATTAATCCTCAGGTTCCGACACCAACTCCACACAAGGTCTTAGGCCCCGGCTTCAAAGGGAGAGGAATCCAGAGAGGCCCCCAAGCAACGCACACGGGGACTGGCCTTTCCTGAGACCACCAGAGCGGGTCCTGGAGGTCCCGTCGTAAGTCGAGAGCACCTGCTGCAACCCGAGAAAATCCAGGAGGTTCTCCCCTCCAGGCGAGACGAGGCCCATTTCCACTGAGGCGTCTCGAGTCTAATCACACCTAACCTCTGGAACTTCCAAAGGGTCATTCACACCCTTGCTGAAACTCAAGAAGTTCCCCGACATACCCTTCCCACTCGAGAGGAAGCACGAGAGGACCGCCCACATCCAGAGGAGCCCCGTTTCCGCCTCCTATCTCGAGAGGAGGGATCTTTTCCCTGAGTGGTCGGGAAAGAATTCCTGGTGTTTCCGTCCCATCTCAAGAGGAGGCGCTCTCCACAGGAAAGGCGAGAGGAACTCCAGGGTCATGCCACCACTCCCAGAGTCCCTCAGATGTCTCAGTCCATTCCAGGGAAAACTGTTTTCCCTGCACTGCCTCGACTTTCAAGCCGAGGATCGACTCACACCACGGTGGCACGTGGGACATCCCTGTGGGAAAGCCTCGAGGGAAAGCCTCTTTGGAAAGCCTCGAGGGAAAGACCCTGATCTCTTGATCCACGCCAAGGGAAGCGTGACACAGCTGCTACATATCGGCGGAAAAGTGCACGTGCATGCCCCCCCTAGAGACGAGGACTGACTCCCCTAGGGAGACTCCAGAAGTACCCCAAAGATCCATGTCAGCACTGGAGAGGAATGCTCAGGTTCCGGCACTGACTCCACACAAGATCTTTGGCAC
>NW_017202836.1:0-6236 GCF_001704415.2 Capra hircus
TCGGGTGGGGGGCTGGGTGGGCGCGGCGCGGCGGGGGGTGCGTGCGGGTGCTTTGTGTGCTGTGGTGCGTGAGTGCGTCCGTCTGTGCGTCCCCTGTGCCTTTCACCTTTCAGATTACGAACCCCGCCCCTCACCTCTCCCGCACCCGCCCCCTCACCCTCCGCACCCCCGCCCACCTCCCACACACACACACACTGCCTTGTCCTTTTGCCTAGCTGTGTCTCTGTGCCACGCCTGCCCCCGGGACACCCACAACCACACGTGCACCCTAGACACCACACGCATACCCGCACGCACACCCCGCCCCCACACGCCACACGCCACACACCACACGCCACACACCACGCACTCCCCTCCCCATTCCCCCTCTCACCCCCCCCCCCCCACCACTACGTTGTCCTTTGGCCCGGCTGTGACTCTCCGCCTCGCCTCTTTTCTCTGCCCACACGCCACATGCTGAGGCCACACACACCCAGCCCCGCCTCAACGCCACAATCACCGCCCCCCCACCCCGGCCCATAAACTCCCCGCGACGACCGCACACACCCGCCCCTGTACACATCCGACCCCCCCCCCCACCCCCCCCCCCCACACACACACTGCCTTGTCCTTTGCCTAGCTGTGTCTCTGGGCCTCTGTCTCTGCGCCACCACCCTCGCACCCACAGGCCACACCCACACCACACCACACCCACACCCACACCCACACCCACAGCGGCACCCTACACACCACACGCATACCCGCACGCACACCCCGCCTGCACACCGTGCACACACATCCGGACCCCAGACACACACACACCCACCCAGCTGGTTCGCAACCCGCCCGCACACGGCACACGCACACCACACCATACACACACGCACTGCGTTGTCCTTGGCCCGGCTGTGATGCTCCACCTCTCCTCTTCTCGCGCTGTGCCCACGCACCACATGCGGAGGCCACAGGCACCCCCCCCCCCGGTAAACACCCCGAGACGATGGCACGCAACACGCCCGCGCACACCTCCCGCTCCCCCACCCCTCCCGCACGCGCCCCCCCCCCCCACACACACACGCACACACACACACTGCCTTGTCCTTTACCTAGCTGTGTCTCTGGGGAGAAATATGTATGAACCTTTCAGATGAATCCTGTGAACCTCGAGTGACATCAATGCCTTTCTTGATTGGAACTCACGACACCCCTCACCGTTTAGGAATGCAACTTTATCCGGAGGGTGGTGCCTGGTTGAAGAAAAAAACACCCCTTGGAACACGTGAGTGTTTTGGGGATCAGAAGAAAGGATCATAAAATGTCAGCGGGCCTCGTGGCCGGAAGAGGATGGAAAACCCTGAAGACCTTCTTTGGATGGAAAGCACCTGATGTTGAGAAAGGTCAGGATTGCTGACCCCCGCGTTGACTCTGGATTCATCCCTATGTGTAACAGAAGGTTAGAAGCAAGCCTACGAAACAGAGACATGGGATCCGTTTCTGGAAAGACGGATTCCCCTGTGTCGTTTCTCTCTTGCTCCCCGTTTTTCTGGCTGAATTCCCATCTGCAGCGTGGATGTGATTCCACGTCCACCAAGGGATTCAGCCTCTTTTTCGCCACTCATATTTCCGACGACACTATCCGTTGCTGATCTCTCTGTGTATCGATAATGAATTAAAGTGTTTTCCTAGGACGCCGATTCCATCCCGACCCTCGAATCACCCTGGATCCACCAGGGCTGGACCCCGGCGTCGGTCGGTCGGCCGGTCGGTCGGTCGGTGTGTGCGTGCGTGCGTGCGTGCGTGCGTGCGTGCGTGCGTGCGTGCGTCGGTGGGTGCGGGCGTGCGGTCAGGAATGCTCCCCCTCCCCCTCCCCCACCCCCGTCCATCTGTCCGTCCGTGCGTCCGTCGTACCTCGCCCAGAGACGTTCCCGAGAAGTGTTGGCGTGTCCCGCTTTTCCTGTCCGCCTCGGTGACGGAGCGGAGAAACTGCGCCCTAGGATGGGCGCCCCCCCGTCTGGCAACGAGTCCCTGCTGGTCCCCCTCGGAGCTTCTATGCCGCGGCCGGCTCTCTGGACGGTGGGTTGGCTGTCGGGCGCCACCTGCCTGTCGGTCGCTTTTTTAGATGGCCCTGCGGGGGGACCACGGCTGGAGCCGGGCCGGGCCGGCCAACTCTTGAATGCCCTGGGGCTGTGGAAGGAGGCTGTGTGGGAGCGGCGGCGCCTTGGGGAGGGTCCCCAGAGAGGGAGATCTCCCATGGGGACCCTGAAGCCAGATGATTGAGAGCTTTCCCCTCAATGGGCATCCTGGGCCATCGGGAGATCTCCATCCAACAAGCCCAAATGCTAGGACCTCTGTGGGACCTCCCCAAGGCGCCGCTCCCACACAGCCTCCTTCCACAGCCCCAGGGCATTCAAGAGTTGGCCGGCCCGGCCCGGCTCCAGCCGTGGTCCCCCCGCAGGGCCATCTAAAAAAGCGACCGACAGGCAGGTGGCGCCCGACAGCCAACCCACCGTCCAGAGAGCCGGCCGCGGCATAGAAGCTCCGAGGGGGACCAGCAGGGACTCGTTGCCAGACGGGGGGGCGCCCATCCTAGGGCGCAGTTTCTCCGCTCCGTCACCGAGGCGGACAGGAAAGCGGGACACGCCAACACTTCTCGGGAACGTCTCTGGGCGAGGTACGACGGACGCACGGACGGACAGATGGACGGGGGTGGGGGAGGGGGAGGGGGAGCATTCCTGACCGCACGCCCGCACCCACCGACGCACGCACGCACGCACGCACGCACGCACGCACGCACGCACACACCGACCGACCGACCGGCCGACCGACCGACGCCGGGGTCCAGCCCTGGTGGATCCAGGGTGATTCGAGGGTCGGGATGGAATCGGCGTCCTAGGAAAACACTTAATTCATTATCGATACACAGAGAGATCAGCAACGGATAGTGTCGTCGGAAATATGAGTGGCGAAAAAGAGGCTGAATCCCTTGGTGGACGTGGAATCACATCCACGCTGCAGATGGGAATTCAGCCAGAAAAACGGGGAGCAAGAGAGAAACGACACAGGGGAATCCGTCTTTCCAGAAACGGATCCCATGTCTCTGTTTCGTAGGCTTGCTTCTAACCTTCTGTTACACATAGGGATGAATCCAGAGTCAACGCGGGGGTCAGCAATCCTGACCTTTCTCAACATCAGGTGCTTTCCATCCAAAGAAGGTCTTCAGGGTTTTCCATCCTCTTCCGGCCACGAGGCCCGCTGACATTTTATGATCCTTTCTTCTGATCCCCAAAACACTCACGTGTTCCAAGGGGTGTTTTTTTCTTCAACCAGGCACCACCCTCCGGATAAAGTTGCATTCCTAAACGGTGAGGGGTGTCGTGAGTTCCAATCAAGAAAGGCATTGATGTCACTCGAGGTTCACAGGATTCATCTGAAAGGTTCATACATATTTCTCCCCAGAGACACAGCTAGGTAAAGGACAAGGCAGTGTGTGTGTGTGCGTGTGTGTGTGGGGGGGGGGGGGCGCGTGCGGGAGGGGTGGGGGAGCGGGAGGTGTGCGCGGGCGTGTTGCGTGCCATCGTCTCGGGGTGTTTACCGGCGGGGGGGGGGGGGTGCCTGTGGCCTCCGCATGTGCGTGGTGGGCACAGCGCGAGAAGAGGAGAGGTGGAGCATCACAGCCGGGCCAAGGACAACGCAGTGCGTGTGTGTATGGTGTGTGGTGTGCGGTGTGCCGTGTGCGGGCGGGTTGCGAACCAGCTGGGTGGGTGTGTGTGTTCTGGGGTCCGGATGTGTGTGTGCACGGTGTGCAGGCGGGGTGTGCGTGCGGGTATGCGTGTGGTGTGTAGGGTGCCGCTGTGGGTGTGGGTGTGGGTGTGGGTGTGGTGTGGGTGTGGGTGTGGGTGGTGCGAGCGGGGTGGTGGCGCAGAGACAGAGGCCCAGAGACACAGCTAGGCAAAGGACAAGGCAGTGTGTGTGTGGGGGGGGGGGGGGTGGGGGGGGGTCGGGATGTGTACAGGGGCGTGGTGTGTGCGGTCGTCGCGGGGAGTTTATGGGCCGGGGTGGGGGGGCGGGTGATTGTGGCGTTGTTGCGGGCTGGGGTGTGTGGTGCCTCAGCATGTGGCGTGTGGGCAGAGAAAGAGGCGAGGCGGAGAGTCACAGCCGGAGAGTCACAGCGGGCCAAGGACAACGTAGTGGTGGGGGGGGGGGGGTGGAGAGGGGGGGAATGGGAGGGAGTGCGTGTGTGTGTGGCGTGTGGCGTGTGGCGTGTGGGGCGGGGGTGTGCGTGCGGGTATGCGTGGTGTCTAGGGTGCACGTGTGGTTGTGGGTGTCCCGGGGGCAGGCGTGGCACAGAGACACAGCTAGGCAAAGGACAAGGCAGTGTGTGTGTGTGTGGGAGGTGGGCGCGGGGGTGCGGGAGAGGTGAGGGGCGGGGTGTGAGGGGGCGGGGTTCGAATCTGAAAGGTGAAAGGCACAGGGGACGCACAGACGGACGCCACTCACGCACGCACAGCACACAAAGCACCCGCGCGCCCACGCAGCCCCCCGCCCGCGCCCGCGCCCACCCAGCCCCCACCCGAGCACGCGCCCACCCAGCCCCGCGCCCGGCCCGCCCAGGCCCCCACGCGCCCCCGCCCGCCCCCCGCGCCCGCCCAGCCCCCCGCCCGCGCGCCCGCCCAGCCCGCGCCCGCGCCCGCGCCGCGCCCACCCACCCCCCGCCGCGCCCGCGCCCACCCACCGCCCCGCCCGCCCGCCGCCGCGCCCACCCAGCCCCCGCCCGCGCCCACCCAGCCACCCACGCCGCGCCCACCCAGCCCCGCCCGCGCCCGCGCCCACCCACCCCGCGCCCCCAGCCCCGCCCGCGCCCACCCAGCCCCCCGCCCGCGCCCACCCAGCCCACCCGCGCCGCGCCCACCCACCGCCCGCGCCACCCAGCCCCGCCCGCGCCCGCCGCCCCGCCCGCCCCGCCGCGCCCACCAGCCCCCACCCGCCCCCACCCGCGCCCGCCCCCACCCAGCCCCCCCACCCGCGCCCGCGCCCGCGCCCCCAGCCCCCCACCCGCGCCGCGCCGCGCCGCGCCCACGCAGCCCCCCAGGGCGCGCCCGCGTCCACGCCCACGCCCACGCCCACGCAGGCCCCCACCCGCGCTCGCGCCCCACCAGCCGCCGAGCCACGTGCCCACCCAGCCAGCCGCCCGCCCACGCACGGACGGACGGACAGACGGACAGACCTTTCAGCAAAAATAACGTTCAACAGTGGGACAAAGAAACAGTGACGTTCATGTAGAACACAGGCATTCCATCCAAAGAAAAAGAAATACGCATTGATATTGTGGCGATGAAACAGCAAAAGCATGCACTCATCACACACATAACCTGAAGCAGCAAGCTCAAGGCGTGTGAAAAGAAAACGCACACGTCGAGAGCGGGTCCACCTGGCGGCTCAGCCCAACGAGGCCAACTAGAACCCGCAGAAGACATCAATCCAACAACCAACCCGGAGGTCAAGAGGAGCGTGCAGTCCGGCCGGCAGGTCGACCGGCCGGGCCGCGGCGCCTCCCGGGCCCGGCGGCAGAGAGCCGGGGCGTGCGTCCGGCGGCCGGCCGGCCGGGCGGCTGGTCGACCCGGCAGGGCCCCGCCACCGCGCCGGCCCGGCGGCAGAGAGCCGGGGCGTTGCGGTCCGGGCGGCCGCCGGCCGGGCGGCTGGTCGACCCGGCAGGGCCCCCGCCACCGCGCCGGCCCGGCGGCAGAGAGCCGGGGGCGTGCGGTCCGGGCGGCGGTCGACCCGGCAGGGCCCCCGCCACCTCCGCCGCCCGGCGGCAGAGACCCGGGTGCGCGGGCCGGGCGGCCGGCGGGCCGGGCGGCTGGTCGACCCGGCAGGGCCCCCGCCACGCGCCGGCCCGGCGGCAGAGCCGGGCCGGCCGGCTGTCGACCCGCCCCGCCGGGGAAGAAGGGAGAGCGCAAGGGCCACGCCGACGCCCGCGTGCCGTCCTCCTCTCCCCGCCGGCCGGGACGGGACAGAGGGACGGGACACCGCGCGCGGACGCGGCGCGTCGGCGGCGACTGGCTCGCGCCGCCGGCCCCCCGGCCCCGCGCGTCCCCCCCGGCGAGGGGACCGCGCGGGCCGCCCTGCGACGGCCCCGGACTCCCCCGTCCGCCGCCACCTCTCCCCCGTCCCCCGCCCAGCCCGCGGGCGCAGGACCCGCGGCGGGGAAGCGAGGAAGGGCGCGGCACCCCGAGGCCGGGAGGCGCGCCAGGGGGCGG
>NW_017202837.1:0-6236 GCF_001704415.2 Capra hircus
TCCAGGAGGTTCTGCCCTCCAGGGGAGATGAGGCCCATTTGCTGAGGCGTCTCGAGGCTAATCAACACTAATCTCTGGAACTTCCATAGGGTCCTTCACACCCTTGCTGCAACTCAAGAATTTCCATGACATACCCGTCTCCACTCGAGAGGAAGCACGAGAGTCCCGCCCACATCCAGAGGAGCCCCGTGTCCGCCTCGTAGCTCGAGAGGAGGGATCCTTTCCCTGTGTGGTTGGGAATGAATTCCCGGGCGTTCCCGTCGCATCTCAAGATGAGGCGCTCTCCACAGGAAAGGCGAGAGGAACTCAAGGGTCGTGCCACCATACGCAGAGTCCCCCAGATGTCTCAGTCCATTCCAGGGAAACCTGTTTTCCCTGCACTGCCTTGACTTTCTAGCCGAGGATCGACTCACACCACGGTGGCACGTGGGACAGCCCTGTGGGAAAGCCCGTGGGAAAGCCCCGTGGGAAAGCCTCGTGGGAAAGCCTCGAGGGAAAGTCACAGATCCCTTGATCCACGCGAAGGGAAGCGTGACACTGCTGCTACAGCTCTGGAGGAAATCGCACGTGAATGCCCCACTCGAGACTACGACTGACTCCCCTGGGGAGACTCAGAAGTACCCAAGATCCATGTCAGCACTGGAGAGGAATCCTCAAGTTCCGGCCCCGAATTCACACAAGGTCGTAGGCCCCGGCATAGAAGGGAGAGGAATCCCGAGAGGCCCCTGAGCAACGCGCATGTGGACTGGCCTTTACTGAGTCCATCAGAGCGGGTCCCTGAGGTCCTCGTCATAAGTCGAGAGCACCTGCCCCAACTCGAGAAAATCCAGGAGGTTCTCCCCTCCAGGCAAGATGAGGCCCATTTCCGCTGAGGCGTGTTGAGGCTAATCACACTAACCTCTGGGACTTCAAAGGGTCTTCACACAGAGTTGCTGCAACTCAAGAAGTTCTCCGACATACCCGTCTGCACTCGAGAGGAAGCACGAGAGTCCCACCCACATCCAGAGGAGCCCCATTTCTGCCTCTTAGCTCCAGAGGTGGGATCTTTTCCGTGCGTTGTCTGGAAAGAATTCACCGAGTTCCCGTCGCAATTCAAGAGGAGGCGCTCTCCACAGGAAAGGCGAGAGGAACTCCAGTGTCGTGCCACCATTCGCAGAGTCCCCCAGATATCTCAGTCCATTCCAGGGAAACCTGTTTCCCCTGCACTGCCTCGACTTTCAAGCCGAGGAATCGACTCACACCACGGTGGCACGTGGGACAGCCCTGTGGGAAAGCTTCTTGGGAAAGCCTCGTGTGAAAGCCTCGAGGGAAAGCCACAGATCCCTTGATCCACGTGAAGGAAAGCGTGACATTGCTGCTACAGCTCGGAGGAAAGCCCACATGCATGCCTCCCCTAGAGACGAGGACTGACTCCTCCGGGGAGACCTCAGAAATACCCAAGATCCATGTCAGCACCGGAGAGGAATCCTCAGGTTCTGGCACCGACTCCACACAAGGTCTTAGGCCCCGGCATAGACAGGAGAGGAATCCCTAGAGGCCCTCGAGCAACTCGCATGGGGCCTGGCCTTTCCTGAGGGCACCAGAGCGGGTCCCTGAGGTCCCCGTCGTAAGTCGAGGGCACCTGCCGCAACTCGAGAAAATCCAGGAGTTTCTACCCTCCAGGCGAGATGAGGCCCATTTCCGCTGAGGGGTCTCGAGGCTAATCACACCTAACCTATGGAACTTACAAAGGGTCCTTCACGCCCTTGCTGCAACTCAAGAAGCTCCCCACATACCCGTCTCCACTCGAGAGGAAGCCCGAGAGTCCCGCCCACATCCAGAGGAGCCCGCCCCGTTTCCGCTCCTAGCTCGAGAGGTGGGATCTTTTCCCTGCGTGGTCGGGAAAGAATTCCCGGCGATTCCGTCGCATCTCAAGAGGAGGGGCTCTAAACCGAAAAGGCGAGAGGAACTCCAGGGTCGTGCCACCATTCCCAGAGTCCCCCAGATGTCTCAGTCCATTCCAGGGAAACCTGTTTTCCCTGCACTGCCTCGACTTTCAAGCCGAGGATCGACTCACACCACGGTGGCACGTGGGACAGCCTTGTGGGAAAGCCCTCGTGGGAAAGCCTCGTGGGAAAGCCTCGAGGGAAAGCCACAGATCCCTTGATCCATGCGAAGGGAAGTGGGACACTGCTGCTACAGCTCGAAAGGAAAGCCACGTGCATGCCCCCACTCGAGACGAGGACTGACTCCCCTGGGGAGACTCCAGAAGTACCCCAAGATCCATGTCAGGACTGGAGAGGAATCCTCAGGTTCCTGCACCGGCTCCACACAAGATCTTAGGCCCCTGCATCGACGGGAGATTAAGCCCGAGAGGCCCCCGAGCAACTCCATGGGACTGGCCTTTCCTGACGCAACCACAGCGGGTCCCTGAGGTCCCCTTCGTAAGTCCAGAGCACCTGTCGCACCTGGAGAAAATCCAGGAGGTTCTCCGTCCAGGCGAGATGAGGCATATTTCCGCTGAGGCGTCTCAAGGCTAATCACACCTAAACTCTGGAACTTCCAAAGGGTCCTTCACACCCTTGCTGCAACTCAAGAAGTTCCGCAACATTCCCGACTCCACTCGAGAGGAAGCAGGAGAGTCCCGCCCACATGCAGAGGAGCCCCGTTTCCGCCTCCTAGCTCGAGAGGAGGGATCCTTTCCCTGCGTGGTCGGAAAGAATTATCGGCCTCCCGTCGCATCTCAAGAGGAGGCGCTCTCCAAAGGAAAGGCGAGGGGAACTCCAGGGTCGTGCCACCATTCCCAGAGTCCCCCAGATGTCTCAGTCCATTCCAGGGAAACTTTTTTCCCTACACTGCCTCGACTTTCAGGAAGAGGATCGACTCACACCACGGTGGCACGTGGGACAGCCCTTTGGGAAAGCCTCGAGGGAAAGCCACAGATACCCTTGATCCACGCGAAGGGAACCATGACACTGCTGCTGCAGCTCGGGAGGAAAGCGCACGTGCATGCTCCCACTCGAGACAAGGACTGACTCCCCTGGGGAGACTCCAGAAGTACTCCAAAATCCATGTCAGCACTGGAGAGGAAACCTCAGTTTCCGGCACCGACTCCACACAAGTTCTTAGGCCCCGGCACCGACGGGAGAGGAATCCCGAGAGGTCCCCGTGCAACTTGCATGGGACTGGCCTTTCCTGAGGCCACCAGAGAGGGTCCCTGAGGCCCCGTCGTAGGTCGAGAGCACCTGCCGCAACTTGAATAAATCCAGGAGGTTCTCCCTTTCAGGCGAGATGAGGACCATTTCTGCTGAGACGTCTCGAGACTAATCACACCTAACCTTTGGAAGTTACAAAGCGTCCTTCACACTCTTTCTGCAACTCAAGAAGTTCCCCGACATACCCGTTTCCACTCGAGAGGAAGCACGAGTGTCCCGCCCACATCCAGATGAGCCCCGTTTCCGCCTCATAGCTCAACAGGAGGGATCCATTCCCTGCGTGGTCGGAAAGAATTCCCGGCATTCCCGTCACATCTCAAGAGCGAGCGCTCTCCACAGGAAAGGCGAGAGGTACTCCAGGGTCGTGCCACCATTCCAGATCCCCCAGATGTCTCAGTCCATTCCACAGAAGCCTGTTTTCCCGGCACTGACTCAACTTTCAAGACGAGGATCGACTGACACCACGGTGGCACGTGGGACATCACCTTGGGAAAGCGTCGTGGGAAAGCCTGGTGGGAAAGCCTCGTGGGAAAGCTCGCTTAAAGCCTCGAGGGAAAGCCACTGATCCTAGGATACACGGGAAGGGAAGCGTGACACTGCTGCTACAGTTCGGGAGGAAAGTGCACGTGCATGCCCCCACTCGAGACGAGGACTGACTCCCCTGGGGAGACTCCAGAAGTACCCCAAGATCCATGTCAGAACTGGAGAGGAATTCTCAGTTTCCAACACCGACTCCACACAAGGTCTTAGGCCCTGGCATCGATGGGAGAGGAATCCCGAGAGGACCACGAGCAAATCGCATGGGACTGGCCTTTCCTGAGGCCACCAGAGCGGGTCCCTGAGGTCCCCGTAGTAATTCGAGAGCACCTCCCACAACTTGAGAAAATCCAGGAGGTTCTCCCTTCTTGGCGAGATGAGGCCCATTTCCACTGAGTTCTCTCACGGCTAATCACACCTAACCTCTGGAACTTCCAAAGGGTCCTTCACACCCTTTCTGCAATTCAAGCAGATCACCAACATACCAGTCTCCAACTCGAGAGGAAGAACGAGAGTCCCGCCCACATCCAGAGGAGCCCCGTTTCCGACTCCTAGCTCGAGAGGAGGGATCCTTTCCCTGCGTGGTCGGGAAAGAATTCCCTGCGTTCCCATCGCATCTCAAGAGGGGGCGCTCTCCACAGGGAAGGCGAGAGGAACTCCAGGGTCGTGCCACCATTCCCAGAGTCCCACAGATGTCTTAGTCCTTTCCAGGGAAACCTGTTTTTCCCTGCACTGCCTCGACTTTCAAGAAGAGGTTCGACTCACACCAAGGTGGCAGGTGGGACAGTCCTGTGGGAAAGCGTCGTGGAAAGCGTCGTGGGAAAGCCTCGAGGGAAAGCCACAGATCCCCTTGATCCTCGCGAAGGGAAGCTCAACACTGCTGCTACAGCTCGGAGGAAAGCGCACGTGCATGCCCCGACTCGAGACGAGGACTGACTCCCCTGGGGAGACTCCAGAAATACCCCAAGATACATGTCAGCACTGGAGAGGAATCCTCAGGTTTTGGCACAGACTCCACACAAGATCTTAGGTCCCGGCATCGACGGGAGACGAATCCCGAGAGACCCATGAGCAACTCGCATGGGGACTTCCCTTTCGTGAGGCCACAAGAGGGGTCCCTGATGTCACCATCGTAAGTCGAGAGCACCTGCTGCAACTCGAGAAAATCCAGGAGGTTCTCCTCTCCTGGCGAGAAGAGGCCCATTTCCGCTGAGGGGTCTCGAGGCTAATCACACCTAAACTCTGGAACTTCCAAAGGGTCATTCACACCCTTGCTGCAACTCAAGAAGTTCCCCAACATGCCCGTCTCCACTCGACAGGAAGCACGAGAGTCCCGCCCACATCCAGAGGAGACCCGTTTTCCGCCTCCTAGCTAGAGAGGAGGGATACTTTCCCTGCGTGGTCGGGAAAGAATTCCCGGCGTTCCCGTCGCATCTCAAGAGGAGGCGCTGTCCACAGGAAAGGCGAGAGGAACTCCAGGGTCGTTTCACCATTCCCAGAGCCCCCCAGATGTCTCAGTCCATTCCAGGGAAAACTGTTTTCCCTGCACTGCCTGGACTTTCAAGCCGAGGATCGACTCACACCACGGTGGCACGTGGGACAGCCCTGTGGCAAAGCCTCGTGGAAAGCCTCGTGGGAAAGCCTCTTGGGAAAGCCACAGATCACTTGATACTCGCGAAGGGAAGCGCGACACTGTTGCTAAAGCTCGGGAGGAAAGCGCACGTTCATGCCCCATTCGAGACGAAGACTGTCTCCCCTGGGGAGACTCCAGAAATACCCAAGATCCATGTCAGCACTGAGAGGAATCCTCCGGTTCCGCCACCTACTCCACACAAGGTTTTATGCTCCGGCATCGACCGGAGAGGAATCCCTAGAGGCCCCCGCGTAACTCGCATGGTCGAGTAACTCGACCGTCCTTTCGATATGCCACCAGAGCGGGTCCCTGAGGTCCCGTCGTAAGTCGAGGGCACCTGCCGCAACTCGAGAAAATCCAGGAGGTTCTCCCGTGCAGGCGAGATGAGGCCCATTTCCGCTGAGGCGTCTCGAGGTTAATCACACCTAACCTCTGGAACTTCCAAGGGTCCTTCACACCCTTGCTGCAACTCAAGAATTTCGCCGACATACCCGACTCCACTCGAGAGGAAGCACGAGACCCACACATCCACAGTAACCCATTTCCGCCTCCTAGCTCGAGAAAAGGATCCTTTCCCTGCGTGCTCGGGAAAGAATTCCCAGCATTCCCGTCGCAACTCAATAGGAGGCGCTCTCCACAGGAAAGGCGAGAGGAACTCCAGGGTCGTGCCACCATTCCCAGAGTCCCCCAGATGCCCTCAGTCCATTCCAGGGAAACCTGTTTTCCTGCACTGCCTCGACTTTCAAGCCGAGGTTCGACTCACACCGCGGTGGCACGTGGGACAGCCCTGTGGGAAAGCCCTGTGGGAAGAGGGAAGCCTCTGATCCCTTGATCGACTCGATGGGAAATGACACTCCTCAACAGCGTGGTGC